>NC_045791.1:37713145-37810719 GCF_009873245.2 Balaenoptera musculus | reverse complement strand
CAAATTACCTAGGAATAAACCTACCTAGGGAGAAAAAAGACCTGTATGCAGAAAACTATAAGACACTGATGAAAGAAATTAAAGATGATACCAACAGATGGAGAGATATACCATGTTCTTGGATTGGAAGAATCAATATTGTGAAAATGACTATACTCCCCAAAGCAATCTACAGCTTCAGTGCAATCCCTATCAAATTACCAATGGCATTTTTTACAGAACTAGAACAAAAAATCTTAAAATTTGTATGGAGACACGAAAGATCCTGAATAGCTAAAGCAGTCTCGAGGGAAAAAAGCAGAGCTGGAGGAATCAGGCTCCCTGACTTCAGACTATACTACAAAGCTACAGTAATCAAGACAATATGGTACTGGCACAAGAACAGAAATATAGATCAATGGAACAAGATAGAAAGCCCAGAGATAAACCCACTCACCTATGGTCAGCTAATCTATGACAAAGGATGCAAGGATATACAATGGAGAAAAGACAGTCTCTTCAATAAGTGGTGCTGGGAAAACTGGACAGCTACATGTGAAAGAATGAAATTAGAACACTCCCTAACACCATACACAAAAATAAACTCAAAATGGATTAGAGACCTAAATGTAAGACCGAACACTATAAAACTCTAGAGGAAAACACAGGAAGAACATTCTTTGACATAAATCACAGCAAGGTATTTTTTGATCTACCTCCTAGAGTAATGGAAATAAAAACAAAAATAAACAAATGGGACCTAATGAAACTTCAAAGCTTTTTCACAGCAAAGGAAACCATCAACAAGATGAAAAGACAACCCTCAGAATGGGGGGAAATATTTGCAAACTAATCAGTGGACAAAGGATTAATCTCCAAAATATATAAACAGCTCAAGCAGCTCAATATTAAAAAAACAAACAACCCAATCAAAAAATGGGCAGAAGAGCTAAATAGACATTTCTCCAAGGAAGACATACATATGGCCAAGAAGCACATGAAAAGCTGCTCAACATCACTAATTATTAGAGAAATGCAAATCAAAACTACAAAATGAGGTCTCACCTCACACCAGTTAGAATGGGCATCATCAGAAAATCTACAAACAACAAATGCTGGAGAGGGTGTGGAGAAAAGGGAACCCCCTTGCACTGTTAGTGGGAATGTAAATTGATACAGCCACTATGGAGAACAGTATGGAGGTTCCTTAAAAAGCTAAAACTAGAATTACCATATGCCCCAGCAATCCCACTACTGGGCATATATCCAGAAAAAAACATAATTCAAAAAGACACATGTACCCCAATGTTCATTGCAGCACTATTTACAACAGCCAGGTCATGGTAGCAACCTAAATGCCCATTGACAGATGAATGGATAAAGAAGATGTGGTACATATATACAATGGAATATTACTCAGCCATAAAAAGGAACGAAATTGGGTCATTTGTTGAGACATGGATGGATCTAGAGACTGTCATACAGAGTGAAGTAAGTCAGAAAGAGAAAAACAAATATCGTATATTAACGCATATACGTGGAACCTAGAAAAATGGTACAGACGAACTGGTTTGGAGGGCAGAAGTTGAGACACAGATGTAGAGAACAAACGTATGGACACCAAGGGGGGAAAGCGGTGGGGGGTGGGGGTGGGGGTGTAATGAATTGGGTGATTGAGATTGACATGTATACACTGATGTGTATAAAATGGATGACTAATAAGAACCTGCTGTATAAAAAAATAAATAAAATAAAATTCAAGAAAGAAAAACAGTAAAAATCTTAAAGATTTCATTTTTTAAAAAATCAAAAGGCTCTAGTTGATATTATCAGTGAAGTTTTATTTCTTGAAGGAGATATTTTGAATGTCTAAGAAAATTATTTTTGAAATATGAACCATTAGGTTGCAGGAGAATCTCCCAAGGGAAACACTAAAAGTCCAGATGAGTCATAAAAACTTTTTCAGAGTTAAGTAATACTTCTTTACATCTGAGCTCTGCATTAAAGGTAGACATGTAGGATAAAAATAAAATGTAACATTTTACTTTATAAATAATGTAAAGTGAAACATTACATTTATAACAGTAGAATAGAATTTACTTTCACCCATTACATCAGACTTTATTTGCCCAGCCAGTTAAGATCATTTTCCAATTTGAAACTACACTATATTGAGGCATGGCAAAGTTACCACGTAAAGGCAATAACCCACTCCTAGGGCACATGACTGCTGGTACAATTCCAAGAAATGAAAGGTGTCAGGGAAGGCATTTTTCAACAGGTTATTTTCTACTCTCACTTTTGCTTGCAGAGTAAAAACCACTGCATGAGCAGGAAATGTATAACAACTTGAAGTTCAATGTGGCAACACAGTGAAAGAAAATCCTTGACCCCAAGGAAAAATGGACTTATCTATACCTTTTTTCCCTTAGATCAATTTAAAATGTATTTTACTCAAAAAATAGGGCAGAATTTATCTATATTTAGTACTCACTGAACTAAGTTATCCTTATAATAGCAAAGATCAAAATATTATAATAATAATAATAATAATAGCAGCTTTTGGTTAATCTTAAGTGTTCTCATCAGAAAGCACATTTATACAAAGACACACATCAACATTTTGTAAGTTCAGATACTCATAGTATCTTCTTAGTTAGATATTGTCACTAATAGACTAATCTCCATAACTATAAAAATTGTCATTTTTATCTTCACACAAAGCATTCATCTAATTTTAACATATATCAAATTTCTGAGATTTTATTTTTCTTCACAGAGTCATAATTTTATTTCTTAAAGAATTCTGAAAGACAGTTGGGGTGTTATTCAAAAGTGCTCTCTAGAACTTAATTTTAAATTATGGAGTACAAATATATAACTGAATGAATTCAATATCTTCACAGATTTCTTCTAAAAAAGGTTTTTAAATTCCAATTCTAATTTGACACTTTATTATTTATACCACTGTAGTGGATCTTTAAAAGATCATGTTGAAGACAAACTCATTCTATGTATCTAAATTTTTTTAAAGAATAAATTTTTGCAACAAGTTTTGATTGAAAATAATAATTTAGGACCATTTATTTTAACTAAAGTATTGAGCATATCTCATCTGCTTTACAAAATTTGCATATCATATTGATGTAAAGCATTTTTCAAAAGCTAAAGAAATCCAAACCATATCCATTTTACTTATCTTTCCTCTCCCAGGATGTAAAAAATGAACATAGAAAACAATGAAATGAGAAAGACAATGTTATATACACTACTGTTATTTATTTTACACACTATTATCCAGAGACCTTAGGTACAAATCTGATCATAGCACTCTCCTGCTCTAAAACCTGTTATACCTTCTTTTTTGCCCAATAAATTGAAGCTCTGGCCCTCAGGCCTATCCACGACCTCCCAATACATTTTTAGCCTTACCTTTTGGGCTTATTCCACTTCATACATCTCACTCTTTAGTCCAAATCTGAATTTAGAAACTCTTCTGCTATATAGTCCCTGCATTCTGCACCCCCAGGTCTGCAGCTGCTTCATCTTGTGTCTTCTCCTTCATCTTCAGGCATCAAATTTCATCAAGGGCAACGTGAAATTTTACATACTTCAAGTTTTCAACAAATCTTTTCCAATATCCTAGCCAAAGGTGGATGCTTCTTCAAACTTTCCCTAGCAACAGATTATCACTTTTCATCTGAATTACTGCTCTAACACCCTAATTGATCAACCCATCTCTAGTTTTTCCTGTTTAATACTTTTTATAAGGTCAGCCAGAGTGATTTTTTTTTCCTTAAAATGCAGTTATGATCATGTCATCCTTCTGCTTAAAAGCCATCTGTGGCTCCTCATTACTCGTAACAATTAAATGCAAAAACATAAGTGACTAAAAGTGCTACATTTTCCAGCCTTTATTCTTCCACTATCTCCTGAAACTCCTTTATTTCTCCATTATCCTACATATATTCTATCTCTAACCATGTGAATATCATTCAGTACCTTAAACAAAGCAAGTTTTCTGTTTCTGTTACACTTGAGGTCTCTTCCAACTTTGTTCACTCTTCCAATAATACTCTTTCCACCCCTCTTGGCCTAGCTAACTCCCTTATCCTTTCTAAGCATAGGTTGTGGCCTTTACACATCTCCCACTAACATGGTATATTTCCCAGTTTACACTACTCTCACTGCCTGGGTAAGTGTTATCTCTCACTGGATCATGAGTTTTGCTGGCTGGGGCCCTCAGACTTTCTTATTCATCACTGTGTACCCAGTGCCTGGAACTTTGCTTGAAATACAGAGGTTGCTTAATACATAGTTATTGAAAAATATGATGATCTCAATAACTACCAGTTGTATTGTATTTACCCAAGAAAAGGACTTTGCAATGATGTTCAAGACCAGGCCTATTTATAAGGCATATATCTCTTGACTGGCCTTCCCCTCTACTCAGCTAGGCAACTAGCTGATCTGATCTAAAATTTAAACTCTCGTAATAGGGAGAAAATCCTTGACATGTCTCAAAAAATTATAATCTCCATCATTATAAATTATTTTGAAGAAGGTAAGCAAGAATTGCATTTAGATAAGTGAATCATTGTTGGTGATGAGAAGAATGCCACAATAAGAGTCAAAGTGCAAAAATATATTCCAGACTCTTCCACCAACTGGTTCTGAAAAGATGGACAAGTTGTTTTACCTCACTGAATCAGAGTTTCCATTTCCAAATTAACTAGATTATTACTAAGGCGCACGTTATCTTTATAAAACTATCATTCCAATTCTATTATTCAATTAGGTGACAACTAAGTTTTAAAAATCATAAATGTGCCTTTTTTTCTTCCTCTCAACTTTCTCTGGTTCTGATAATATTATGGCTTCTAGTGTAAAGAAAAGGAAGAAATATGTTTCTTTGAAGCTGAAAATAGCATATTAGATTTAACCAAGCATATTCAAGCCAGAGAAGACATCATATTGGGCAGATATGATTAAATGATTGGTTCAAATAAGGTACAATATTTTAACTGATATCTGTAGTACTGGTCTAGTAGAACCTGGAGTATAGGAGGGCACTCTGTAAAGGTTAGGTCCCTTCTTTAGTAAGGTTTTAGACACATTTAAAAGATAAGCAAAATTCAGCTTGTTAGACTGAATTTAAACAATAATAAATAACTGAATAAAAAACAATAGACCATCAGTGTATTGCATAAGAGAGACATTGAAAGTTCAAGACCAAAGTCTGTCCTCGATTTTAGCAAATTGGCCTTAAAAACTTAAGACTCCGAAACGTTTTGATAAGGGATTATGGTGAGTCGCTACCATTTTGTAATTTACAGGCTATAAAATGTTAAAACCTTAACTAAATGAAGAGAATAATCCAAATAAGCTTAACAAACCTTTGCATTTAATGTATACAAATTAAAATGGAGGGTAATGAAGCATATTTGAAAAAAGCCACTGGGAGAAATGTAGTGCAAAGCAAAACCAGAAAGAAACAGATAACACATGTTAAAACATTTTTGGAACCGATAATGCTAATCTGAATAAATACACACATACAAAGAGGCTACATCATTTTCTCTCTGTATTCTCTAAGTAGTGCTGCCAAATACGGAAGGATTGGAGCCATTTCTGGGGAACTGCTGAATCAGGAGCATGAGTCAGAAAGTAAACCCTTAGCACCGAAAAAGTACTAAAAAAACAGTGCTGGGAGCTTATACACAGACATACACTCAGTTCCTAAGGTCGAAACATTCTATAATCATCAAAGCACCCTGCGCTCTTCACTTCCCAAAGTTATCCCCTCATATTATGTGTATCTTGAAGAAAGTTTTCCTCTCATGGACTCAGATTTTACCTGTATCTAAATGTTGAGATATGCGACAGAGTTGGTACTACATGTGCCTAAATAGGGCTTTGAAAACTAACGTCAGGACATTTTCCAACTTAAATGACAAGAAATCTAAAATAAAAATAAAATTAAACAAAATAAAATTAAAGGCCTAAATTAAATTAAAAATTATTTACAGGTGTACGAAAAGTTTGCTTGACAGTAATTTAGGAAGACTAAGATGCTCTTTCATCAAAAGCCTTTAAGATCTAATCATCCCTCTGAAATAGTCTAGACATAACTCTTCTTTGAACTAGGCAGCAGGAATAATCATAACTAGAGCTACTTTCAGGCTCATGAGTATACATTTGGCACAAGACATTCAGCAAATACACCCCACCTATAACCAGCACAATGTAGGTTACAAAGGTAAGTCATCCTTGGACAACAAAGAATTAATCGTCTTCCTTCCTCCCCTGCCCCATGCTGAGAGCTTCTCAATGTTGTAATGGCACTTTGTTACCATCATTAATAAATATTAAAATGCCACAGTTTATAAAATAACTTCATATATTTTTATTTTATTCAACATTCATTTTCAACTGCAACAATAACAACGGCAGCCATGACTTCCCACTTGAATTGCGGTTCTGAGCTCTCCTCTATGAGCTGAATGGGTCACTTATTTTAGCTCTTTTTCAAATAGCGCCTAGAACAAAGTAGTAACTAATCAAAGTGAAGCGATGCAAAGTGGGTCTAGAATCCTTATTTGTCAAGGTAAACTCACTCTATCTGTATCTCAAATCTTACTCACTCATTATCCATTTCCTATTAAAAGCATATTTCTCTTTAATCTCTGCAATCTCCACAATATTTACCCCAGAAAACAAAGCCCCCAAATAGTTTAGCTTTAATGACTAATAGCCAGCATTAGTCTTAGTGTAAAATTATGAAAAAAATTGTCCTTTTGAACTTTGCAGTAAGCATAATGGTAATCCCTCTATGAAACGGTAAATACTTGCATGCAGTGTTCTGGTCAAATCCATGTGTAGTGATTTCAATGATCAGAATTCTCTCCAGCAGTGAGTGGCACTAACATCCTTGTTTGGTATTTATATTACATCTTCACACAATGTTCCACAATAGCTATCACATCTTGTTCTTCCTTATGATGATGAATAGCAATGCATTTTAATTCATACTCCTGATTTTCACCGTTTTCCACCCACATTAATTTGCATTTGGCTACATTGATCAGCACAGTCTGAATCGACACAAAGCTTCATCTCTTTAACAGTTAAATCAGTGAATTTGGGGTAAAGCAGATTGCTCTCCATAACGTGGGTGGGCTTCATCCACTCATTTGAAGCCTCAATAGAACAAAAAGAGTGTCCTTGCTGAACAACAGATAATTCTCCAGAAGAATGCTTTCGGACTTCATCTGCACTATCAGCTCTCCTGTGTATCAAGCCTGCTGGCCCACACTACAGATTTTGGACTCACCAGCCTCCATAATTGTATAAGCCAATTATTTATAATAAATATATACACATTCTAAAAAAAAAAAAACTTCATCTCTGAAGACTTCAGAAATTTAAAGAGCTATGTTCTCTTTCATTTTTACCACATGCCAATATGCTAAATTAGTCCAAAATATTTTAGCTGAGTAGTTAATTCAATAAATAGTAGTGGCTTTACTAGCTGAAATTGAGTAGTTCTCAAACGTCAATGTTCTTAATAAGAATCACCTGGGTGCCTATCACAAATGCAAATTTCCTGGTTCACAAACATCAGATATTTGAATACTGTAAGTCTAGGCAAAGGCTCCAAAGTCAGCATCTTCATAAGCTTCCCATGGGATTCCAATGCAGGTAGTACCAGGACTTTACCTTGAAAATCTCTGAAAATTACTTAGTTAATGTCTAAACTATGAAGTTCCTTGTCACTGGACTATGCCACATCTTAACCAAAACTGCTTTCCCCAGTTACAATCCCCCTTGCTTACATTTAACAATTAGCTTGATTATCTACAAGGTTTGCTGACTTCTTTTATCATATCTGCCATAGGCAAGATTGTGACAAATATAGTGTCAACCCTCCCCAACTCACCTCATCCCCAGTAATTTACCCATACCACCCTCCAGCACAACAAATGAGAAACTTCATTCTAAAATGCTAAGGATTGTATTAATTAAATATTCTATACAAGATAGCAGTGAAAATAATAGAGAAAATAACATGTGAAAATATTCTTTTTATGTATTTTTGAGGCTTCAATATTGAATGTGGAATGTGGAAAACAGTAGAGTAACTCCAATCATAAGTTTGAAAAGACTTAATCCATTACCAATGAAGCAAACTTCTCCAATACATTGAAGCAGACATCTAAGAAGGCTTAACTAACATTCCTGACTGATAAATTGGGTGACTAACCAACATTTCTGACTGCTAAGTTGGTTGACTAACCGTCCCAGTTTGCTCAGAGTTCCTGGTTAAACAATGAAAGCCTCATGCCCCAGAAAACCTTTCAGTTTCAGGCCAATGGAGATAGTTGGTCATCCTACTTCATGCCTCAATATTTAGGCATTAATTTTTTAAAGTCCCTGGAAAAACGTCTATAACAGCCTATCAAAAGAAAACGATATTTAACCGTGGTCATTTTTAAGTCTTTTGTCATTTACAGACAGTTCTGGGTGTACTCTGATGATTTTGCAAATATGTTCCTATAAAAGGGTTTCATCTTCAAGAAATTCATGGAAAAGACTCTGACAAGTACAGGTTTCTGGTAACTGACTGTACTGCTGAACTGAATGAATAAGCATTTTCAGAACTCTAATGAAAAACTGATGAACTCATAAAAGTGCTAACAAAAGATCAAGATGAAAAAAAAAATTAATTACATGGGACTGAGTGAACTGATGAGGATGAGTATAATTTTTGTGACTTTCTGTCTGAATTTAAAAAAAAAAAAAAAATCCCACAAGGGCTCAGAGGCAAAGAATATACAAATCAATTTTCACTGCAAAATAAAGGAGCTGTTACAGTGGAGGATTACTGGACTGAATGTCAATATTATGACATAGTATGAGTGTGTTTCATGTTTGGTAATTGCAATCATTGTTGCTTTTGTTGTGGTCATCCATGTACAATGCTTGGTGTCAGTCTATTTATGTCTTGTAAAAATAAAATACAGAAAAAAAAAAAAAAAGAAAACGATAAACTAGGATTTTATTTAGGAATTGTTCATAAAAAATTGCCTTATATTAAAAAAGACTCTATGGTTCTCAAAAATTTGAGTTTTATTTTGACTCAAATTATTGAAAAGGTATCTCTAAAAGAGAAAACAACCACAATTAAGAAATAATAAATATTAAAATATATATATAATCATAGATGTTACTTGGAGGAGGGTAGTTTGAGATTTCCAATATATAGCGATCCACGGGTCATGGACTTTTACTTGATAAGGTAAGTCTTCTGAAACACCAGCAATTACTTTAAAAGGTAATAGCAATCTGGGCAGGAATAGGGAAACCAGAGAGGTAAACAAGACATACCTGATTTAGGTCCTGACTACAACAGATACAAGGAGCTCACAGGCTAATGATTCAGAACCTGCAATAAGGAAGGATGAAGAAAATTTCCAACGGTCAGGAGAGAGCTAGCTCATTTGCAGTAACACTAGGGGTTTGCCGATCACTATCTTCCGGAGGATCATTAAAGTGTAACGACTAATTACAACTCATAAAGCTAAATATTGTAGGATCATTCATAGAGGAAAATTGTAGGCACATCTCAATTATTCACAAGCTGAGCTTCTGCTCTGTGATTTACTCATTAGGAAATTTCCAACTGTTTTTTCACTAGTCAGGAGAAGAGTCAGCGGCTTGTTCGTGCTTTTATTTATTTTTCTCAATTTATCTTTTTGTTTCTCTGGGTGTCTCAGCTTCTTCTAAGTAGCCTGCGGAATTTCAATGGAAAGGATCCTGGAGCACTTTTTCCCATTCTTGTTTAATTATAAGTAACTGTTTTGGAACCAGAGGCCTTTTTCATTACTTTCAACAGTCACATAGTTGCCTGAGTCAGACAATTTCATGCAGGACCCAATTATCTCTGGTCTGGCCTACTGTAACAGCTAACACCTGGTCTGTCTCTGGTCTCAGCCCCGCTCAATCCATCCTCCACTTGCAGCCAGAGGGATCTTTGAATCTTACAAATATGATCATGGTATTCTCCTGCTTCAAGTCCTTCAAGGGCTTTATCGCTTGTAGGATTAGGTTCAAACCATGCCTCAAGGATAGGCTCATCTCCAGCCAATTCCCCTCTGCCTGTCCTCTACTCAGACCATACCAAATGATTTGACTCCTCTAACAAAATGAATTCTCATTTGCTGTCCCTTGGGCCAGAACACCCAGCTCTCCTTACCCTCTGTATGACCTTCTCCTTCACCTTCCTGTCTCACCTCATGCTGTGTCCTCTGCCGGGGGGCGGGGGGCTTTCTCAGACTCCTTAAGAACAAATCCATCCGGGACCACTACTCTAGGCCTATACTGTAGCGTGACATAACATCTGTTTGAGCACATATTGCTAACACTCAGTTTAGCTCAACTTCTTTCTCCCTTTGGACTGTGGGCTTCCTCCTTAATCATCTTTGTACTATCTTACACCTACTATAATACGGATAATCAACAAGCATTTGTTGATCAATTTCCTATAAGAAAACAATTTATGACTCAGAAAGCAAGCTTATAAAAAGAGAGCAACTCTATTAAAATCAGTTTAAAATAACAACAAACAGATCAGAAGTGTTTACTGGTATCTACTACTTTCTGCAACCTATGATATACATTTTAAAAAAAAATACAGCCTCAAAACAAAGTCCTCAGTCAATCTTGGCAGTTTACAGTTTATCTGGAGATGTAATAAAGCACATAAGAAGTGAATGTGAAAAAATTATACATGTATATATAAAGAAATTATTTTAATAATAGTAGACAGACTATTAGGGACAGGGTTTTTCAAAATATTGTGCTAATTTTATAAGCAATTTATGCAAGTAATAAATTGGAAGCAAAATGAGCAATAGTGACTGAGAATTCATGAAATAAAATTCATAGCCAATAGATACCATAATTTCAACCTTGCTAGTAATCAAAAAGAATAAAATAATGTCAAATAGACAAAAATGAACCCAATTATAATATCCATTGTTGGCAAGGGTATGAGGAAATAGGCACCTTCATAGCCAGTTGTAAATTGGTACCAACTTTCTGTATAGCAACCCTGAAATAGATATTAAAGACCAACAGATGTATATGTCCCTTTACCTAGGAATTCCATCTTTAGGAATTTATATAAAATAGTAAAGTTGGTGGTAAATAAATTTAAACTATGGACTATAGAGTATCTCATTAAAAAGGAAATGCCTAAAAATTCCAGACAAGAGATAGGTAATAAAAATTAAGACAGATACATAATTGGCATACAATAAAGCCATTAAGATGAATGGTGTAGAACTGTAATTTGACATGAAAGAGGTTAAAAAGATATTATACAATAAAGCAAGTTATAAAACAGTACATGTAGCATAATATAACAATATATCTGAATACAGACACCTGAAAGGTTAATGACCAATACATTAACGGTATAGTAGCTGAAAATAAGAGTAAGGTTTTTATTTTGCATATTTGTATTTTTAAAATTTTTTCTATAATGAGCATGTATTTAATAGCCCCTTCATAGTAAAAAACAGTATTTTAAATAAGTGATTAAAGGAAAGTACATGGACTAAAGTGCCCAGAGAAGACTGAACAAATATGGCAGTTCTTATGCCATGTAAGAGAAGACAGAAATGCTATCCTAGGTGGTGAAAATGGTATTATTGCAGGCATGGGAATCAACAGTGAGCCCCAGTGTATGGACATTACAGTAAGCAGGGCAGCCTAACTGTCTCAGGAAGGAACACATGCATTTTGACTGGCAGTCATCAGGGATTTTTGAGCGCAGGTATATCATGATAGTAGTGTTGTAAGCACATTCACTAGGTGAACATTCAGTAGTGCACAATCTGCATGTAAGCAGATACTAAATCCATTCCCGAGACAACTACTGTGATTTAGAAGTACTATCATGTGAACTTTCAGAGGAAGAGCTGAATTACAGAGACACCACTAACAGAGAGCAGAAGCCAGGTACCTGCTCCCTTGGAGCATTTACAACTGCTGAACCTCTACCTGAAATCCCCTTCAAAGCAAAGGGATTCGTTTTACTCAGGATACTTTGGTTGGGCTTAAATGTCACCTTCTCATTGCAGCCTACCCTGACTTCCCTACACTCCCAAACCCTCTTGCCTTGCTTTACTTTTTTTTTCCATAGCACTTATTTTCTAACACTCTAAATGAGGCACTTCCTCATTTTGCTGTCTGATTTCCATATATGATTATAAATACCCACAAGAACAGGAATTGTGTCTTGTTAACTAATGTGTCCCCAGGGTCTAGAATACTGTTTAGCCTGTAATAGGTGCTCAACAGATATTGTGGAATGAACAACTTAATTGGATGTAAAAAAGAAAGAAAAGGGGAGGAGGTCTTCGACAAAAGAGCCATGATTAATAGGGACAAACCTTCCAGACGAGGATGTAATTTGAGGGTAAGATGATTACTTGGTATTTAGACAAGTTGACTCTGAATTAAAATAGTGACATCCGAGTGGACAAATGTCCTGGAAATTGATGGCATATATAAAGCCACAGCAGGTGAGAGATTTCATAGCTGGAGATAAAAGAAATAATGGACTTGTGCATACTTTGTGGGTTCATTTTTAAAAATCGAGTGTCTAGGTTCAAGAGGAAAGAAGTCAAGGGCAGAGATCCAGGAAAAATTTATAAGAAGAGGGAGCCATGCAGGGTATAAGGAACACCTGGAAAATAAAAATTAGAAGAAACAGAAAAAGAGGGAGAGGTAGAATGTGGTGTCTCTGAATCCCAGAAAGAACCTTGAGTATAAAGGAATAAATAACCGGATTACGTTTTTCATGAAGAAAGACCTGGACATGTTTGAGAACAAAGAGAGTCAAAGGGATTTTAGGTATTAGGTATAGTAAGTCTTGGCACTTGAGTCACAGGTAATAAACATGACGATAAAGCAGGTGCTTTTGGAGAAGAATAAAGACATTTTCCTCACAGACACCAGCAAAGAAAAAGGGGAGACAACCATGAGAAAAGGATAAAGAGAGTAAAAAAAAATGTATACAAATTGAAGTGTCGCATTCTTTTCGATAAACTAGGTGGAGAGTAGTAGGCCTAGGAAGGGATAGGACAGCTGGGACTGGGGGCATGGAAGGAGAGAAAAGGTCTAAAATAGATCCCATGGGGAGAGAGCCTGGGAGTGCAGAAAAGACAATTAAGAAGACTGCCAAATAGCAGCAGAGAGCAGATTGAAGTTTGAAAGCATCGAGTTCTAATGAGCCAAATCTGCAATGCTGTTTGCCTCTAGCAGTGCTCTCCCCCCTGGGAGAATCAGCAAAGAGAGCAACAGTTAGAGGTAACCTATGTTTAGAAATTTGCTATGTGAGCCAAGAAGCAAAGGTTATTCATGAAGAGGCAAATGCTGTGTTCCTTGTTGGAAGTGAAAGTCCAACTCATTTGAAGCAAAGAAGGCAACAATCCCTGAACCTGATCACTGAGGAGTATTGCCAAGGAAGTGGGGAAAGTAATTATTGCGAGTCCTGAGCTGGAAACTGAAACTTTCAAGGAAATGAGAAAGCTTCTAATTTTTCATCCCCCTCCTCAACACCACTATCACTCCCGCTGAGACTACAGGAAGGGAAGAAGCAAAAACTAAATGAGATCAGAAGATTCTCATCAGAGGACCGCAGCAAAGTGAGCAATTATGTGCCTGTCTTGGGGGCTGGGGACCGTGTGGGTAGTACTGTTAATACGAAAAAGTGGTAACAGTCTAAAGTTTTACGCATTCCCTAGGCATTGGGGTCACTGGGTTTTAAATAAACTACATGCAATCCACTAGGGGAAAAAATGTGTGTTTTATTTTGTTATATAGAGTTTGAGATTACTAAATTATTACTCTAGCACGTAAATGCAGGCTTTGCTTTTGAATCGAATCCCAGCACTCGCTGTTGATGCGATGCAATCATCTGTAGTGCAGAGGTGCACCCACACCCCACACCCGACCTCTCGAACTTCTCCTCACCCCACTCTCCACATTGTTCACTATGCTCCAACCACCACCACCTTCTTTTAGTTCCTGGAATCAATCAGGCTGGTTCCCAACTCAGGACCCTTGTACTAGCTGTTTCTCAGCCTCTGCTGTGTTCTCCCTCCAGACAGGCCCAGGAGGTCCTTCTCAACAGGCAGGTCTCCGCTTAGGTGTCACCTTCTCAGAGAGACCTTTCCTAACCGTCAACCTAAGCCTGGGATGCACTCTTTGTTCCATAACCTTGTTTTGTTTTGGTTTTTATTCCTGACACATTATTATGTGATAATACCTTGCTTATTTATTTTTTTGTTTTGTTTCGCAGTTTTCCTCCTCCAGTTAGAATATAACTTTCATAAGGAAAGGGATTCTGCCTGTCTTGGTCACCACTATATTGCCAGTATTTCAAATATTTCCAGGCACACAGCATACATTCAGTTACTTGTCTAGTGAATGAATGAATGATTAAAAAAAACTTGGTGTTTTAATGTTAAATATGATGATGGAAAGTTACATTGTTGAGTAAACATTTAGTCACAAGCCTGTATAGCAAAAAACACTGGAGCTAAAATGGTATTATTGATGTCTCAAAACATCACAAAAGATCATATTTGTCTTATTCCAAGCAATAAATATTATGAGAAAGTATTGTGAATGGGAAGATAAAGGAGGAAACATCCTGAAAAATGAATCTAAATAAATCTCAGTATAACTTTAAATGATCATATGGACATAAGAATGTTTATGTTATTTTTACCAGACTCAGGGAGGTCAGAAAATATAGACAGATTTTTCAGAGTTTGAAAAATGTGTGATTTAATCAGTTAGGGCATATACACAAACAAAATGTTAGATAAATTTTCCACAAAATAAATTCTAAAAATTATGAGTAATGTTTTTGCTGTTATTCTTGCTATATTAAATCTAGAAAACAGGCTTAGTTAAGAGGTTAAGAGGAGGCAGGCTTTAATCTTTTCTCCATAAAAGGCAATCTCTAAATAAGAAATTCAGTCTCCAGTCAAGTTTTCACATTTTCTGTGGAAACTAGTCTCTGCCAGTACATAATTTAAAAAAAAAAGGGGGGGGGGAGGGCAGAAAATGGTAAAATGAAATCTACAGTCCTAATGAATAATTTAATGTTATGAACTCCAAATGACTTTATGTAGAATATCATTTACTAACCATGATCCTCTGAAATCTGATGAAGACACATCAGTTAAGTCAAGAATACATAGGTGTATTTTAAAAACAACCTGATTCAATATTCCCTTAAGATGCCTATGTAGAAGTCAAAAATCAAAAAAATAAATAATGAATAAGGAAGCCTCAGACAAATCCAAATTGAGAGACATTCTACAAAATACCTGGCCTGTACTGTTCAAGTACATCAAGGTCAAGAACACAAAGTAAGGCTGAGGAACTATTTCATCATGAGACTGAGAAGACAAGTAAACAAATGAGGGCATAATCCTTAAATTGACGTTGAACCAGGAAAAAAGGGCTATGATGGAAACTACTAGGACAGCTGATAAAATGTGAAGGTAGACTATGAGCTAAATAATAGCACTGTATCATTGTTTAATATCCTGATTTTTTCTTAATTGCACTGTGATTTTATAGAAAAATTTTCTCATTCTTAAGAAATACACACTAACCAGAGATAAGTAGGAGAAATGGTTGGATGGATGGATAGATAGATAGATGGATAGATAGATAGATAGATAGATAGATAGATAGATAGATAGATAGATAGATAGATAGATAGATAGATAGAACTAGTGAAAGATTTCTAAGACTGTCAAGTGAAACAGAAACTTCACCCGTGGCAGTGATTAGAATAATAATAAGCAATTAATAAACTATAACCAGCTGTGTCAAAGATAGAACCATATGCTATAAAAATAAATCAATAAAAACATCTGCTGTTTAAGCTCTAACAATATATTATTACTTCAATAAACGAGACAAATAAAAACTAAAATTTAAATGTAAAGATTTCTTGAACTAGAAGCCTTTATAAATTGGCTTCATTATTTATCAATATATGATATTTTAGAAATATACTATGACATCAATTCAATTTTAAGTTAAAAAACTGGAGAATTTAAACCATGAAATTGTCCACAGAAATCAAATCCCAGATATAGATTGATGAATTAAGTCTTTACTCGCTGTCTTCAAAATCCTTAAATTTTAAAGTGGAGCACTAATGATAATAAAATAATAGTAATACAACAGGTAGCTTCAAGGTGGTTATTATATCATTCTCCTTTTAGAGAGATGGGGAAAAAAAGTTTACGGAGATTAAGTATCTTGCCCAAATTTCAAATCGGTGTTACGTAACAGATGGATAAGATTACAATGGTTTGCCTCCCCCTGCTCCTTGGACAAAGCTTTATATCAAGGTGGGAGATTCTTTCATTATGTAACGTCTCCCACCTTGATATAAGGCTTGAATGTATCTATGCCATTGCCGATGTTACTTTCAATGCCATAGTTTTTACATAATAACTAGCACTTTAAGATTATTAGAATGATATTGGTAGAAAAAAATTAAAAGCTAAAGTATTTCTTGCTTTCTCACTACTTGTAGCGAGGGTAAAACTCAAGATAGATAGATATAATTATGTAAATATTCCATTATTAGTCTCAAGCATCCAGCAGGTTCCAAACCAACTGGCAATGCTTAGGCCCCAAATAATATACTCTGATTTATTGTTTCTTTCCTTTGCCAACCTTATTCTCCTCAGAGAGTAGCAAACTGTGGGTATTGCAGCATAGCAACGCTATATCACATCCTAAGAAGTAACATACTGCACATAGCTATACCAAAGCCGAAAAAGAAGAAAATTTCTTTTCAAAAAATTTTTGGTCAAGGTTCAGCTGGGGAAATCTACTGACCCACTTTGAAATTAAAATGCTACTTTAGTGTGGCTCGCACCCGTGTGCGCACACACACACACACACACACACACAGGGAATTTTCCACTGAGGTTGCATATAGTAGCATATCAAAGCTCTATCAATGACACCCGAATCACCATCCCTAAGGCAAGAATATGCATGCTGAGTTCAGGCTGCTCACTAATTACCCTGAATTTATTTTAACCTTAAATCTTTTAAAAAATATATGATTATAGGAAATCCAAGTCTGCAGTTAAACTAGAACATCATAATCATTTCTAGGAGTCATCTCAGTTTCCTTTTCTTTTTTTTTTTTTTGCAGTAAGTATTTCTGAGTTAACATTACAAATGCAATCATCACAACAGTAAATCTTCATTTTCAAAGCAGTATCAACTTAATGTTACAAAGAAATAACAGACAAGTCATTACTTTCATTATTGCGAGCTGAGACATTTAGCCCAAACCATGATAGGTATTGTTCATATAATATAATGTTATTATGGAATAAAGAAACTTCATGACATATCTATATTTTTACTCACCAGTTGTTTCCACAATGCCTTCTAGGATGACGACAATCTCGAACTGTTCACTTTGCATGCTTCGCTGGGATAGGTCATAAAAGGGGCTTTTGGCATCAATCACGTGGCAAATCGTGAGGGGGGAAACAAGAAAAAGTTGATCTGCCCCTGTACTAAAACCTACATCCAGTTCAAGTTGATCAAGGGGAAGGAACTCACCCTCAGGTGTCTGCCGAGACTAGACAAGCACACAGAAAAAGAGAAGAAATCACCACTTGTACTGAAATTTGCAAGGCAGCCCAACAGTAATTTACATCATTGCCAACATTCTGCACTATCAATCATCTGCAACAAAATCCAAACAAATCATTATGCAGCTATGTTCTAGCAAATGGGCCGAAATCCCACATAGCTCATGTGGAACATACATGCATTATTTATAATACACGACTTACTATAATTACCAGTCCCTAACTCATGAGCTTTGGAGAAATGCCTGGTCCAACAATGGCTGTTAACACAAACTGTGGAACTAAGTGTATATGTGCTACTGCTTGACATAAATCACTAAATGATAATGCACTATACGCCAGATGTTTTTTCCTCCCAAAGCAAATAAGTAGGCAATTCTTACAGAGTTTGTTAAAGCTAAAAAAGGTTGATCATAATTTAAAAACAGATTTATTGCATTATTACAAAGCAAACATAATAATTTATTTTTCCAGGACCTTTGAAAAGTAACAGATAGATAGAAACTACAATAGAATAGTGAGGATGTTATCATATTGAATAATGTTATGTACACAACAGCTCACATAATAAAAATAAAGGCAGATGCTTTCGAACTACTAGTAATAAACTGCATTAAAGTTATTTCTCTATTTATTTTATGAATTGTAAAATTAGTGAAAATTTGTGCTCAACTGAATTTCTTTAAATCAAAATGCAGTTTAAAAAATCTGTATTAGACAAACTTGTAGTTTACTAAAACTTTCATATGGCAGTGGCACTCAGTATCAGTATAAATCACTGTAAAGCTTAATTCAACAAACTGCTTGCATGCTAAAAAAAATTAAATGTGATTATTAACAATTAACAAACCATGAAAATAAACTTATCTTTCTTTTCTATTCATTTTTCATATATGTTACTTATAAGGATCACGATAAGCAAATATTCAAGTTTATATGATAATGCTGGTAAAATAAAAGCTGGGTTAAAAAAATCAGGGTGGAGGGAGGCTTGCTGCTGGTTGAATGGGGTTTGGAAGAATCCAATATATCTTAAGAGACTCTTTGCAAAGCAAATTTAATAAACAAAACAGACTCTGCAACACTGGTCTGTCCAATGAATCGGTAGATTGAAGACAAAATCCTTACTTTCAGAGTTCCCGGAAAGACACTGGCTTTGTAAACGAGCCTGAAAACACTGAAAAATATGGTTTAGTAAGCTGTCCTCCACAGCAAAACAAAACCAAGAGTTCCAAGTTGGTGGCAAATTGTTACCGCAGCAATTGCAGAGTCTCAAAAGCAGAACTAGTCAATTAGAGAGGCTACTTTGTAATTAGTGATACTCAGGAGTTTTATTTGTGTAGAAAAAAAGTCCAATGAAAATATTGAGACTATTTTTCTTCTCTGCCTTATTACTAGTTGATTAAAAAAAGAAGAAGAAAATGATTACTGACAAGAAAAAAAAAAAAAACATGGAAAAACCTGATGGTGCAAAAATAAAAACAGCAGCTCTAACAACCAATGTTGGAGAAAACTAGTCATCTCTAAGCCAGTAGAATTCATTTATCTTTCTATATATATTCTCAAATTGGTAAAATACAGATGAGACCAGCATCTTTGCAAATACACAGTTGTATAACATGTATTGATTAATGTAACAAAATAAAAGTCAAACACAAAACAAAAATAAATAAAAACAAAAATCCTGGGTCATTGTTCTCTCACCTACTAAGAAACAGGTGCTATATAAACACAAGGTGGTATTCTGACATTTATAATTAATGATCAGAATTTGGGTCATTTTACCAACTATTCTAAGCTCTGCTTTTTCTGCATGAAATAAAAATGTTCAAAAACATAATTTTTAAACTCAGTTTCCCATTTATTTTAAAATAATTTCCCCCAAAGAAGATATATTTTTCTAATTTTTATATACGTACACCAAGGCTAAAATTCATCTCCCTTACTTATATATTTGTTATTTATACTTGCACCTCATTCTTAGAGTAGCCTTTAGCTTCTATATCCTCTGCTCATTCAATAACCCATGAAAAGAAGTGGCCTAGAAACAGATAGGTTATCAGGAGAATGCCAACCTAGAATAAGAAATATTTTATTTTTAGCAAAGCAGTTAATTCATATGTAGGTAATTTAGACTTAAATATGCATGAATCTGTTCCATTAACGTCCATAACGTTCCAGACTCCACGTTATCTTCCGATTTTAAAAATGTGTTCCATATACTCAAAATTATGCCTATACCTCTTCCCAAATGCTTTATATCCTATCCAAGTCTTGGCAGAAACAAAGTTGACAACTGCACCTATTTTGTGATACTATGGGGAAAGCAATACTTCATTTCTTTGAAAGATGTTTTCCACACATATCTTTTTCCGATAAGTGAAATTCCCTACATATTCTCTGATAATTATTTTCCAGTGGATAAATTTAATCTTACTTTAAATGACTCTGAGGTACTACATATATCCACAATCTTATCTTTCACTTCTTCTTCCTTTTTGTTAGCCCAACAGATATTTCAACTATCAATATGCTTACCTCCCTGATTTTTGTTTGCTTCTCTGACTCTGTAATAGACTGGGAAGCCTATTACTCACTGTGAGTTAAAGAGAAAGCTTTTCTGTTTAGAGGAGTGAAGGGTGTTTGGCAGGTGCCTGGAGCACTGGAATTGTTTGAAGTCTGAGCTCCTGGGCAGAGCAAGGTTATCTTATCAATACTCAGCCAAATACGATGTTCCAGAACCTGACATATATCTACCAAATACACTTGCAGAAGCATGCACATTCTACTCTAGGTTTACAAGGAATTCCAGTCTAGGCTTTTCTAATTCTGGGGCAATACCAGAGATTTTTCTGGAACAAGGGGGGAAAAGAAGCCTATGTTAGTTATAGTCTCTCAACTTGTGTAAGTGGAGTTAGAGAACTTTTGTTCAAGGAACTGTAACACATACATAAAAGATACAAAGGAAAAAGAGGAGTTATGGATGTGCCTTTATAAAATTAAACTGTGATCTGTACCTTGAGTATGTAATAAATCAGTAGCAATGATATTTCATCCATTTCTAGTTCTCTTATTTAGATACCAATTACCATATTTCACCCAGAAATTTTGATAATAGGCAGAAAAAAATGTAGTTAAAAACCAATTTAACCTTTATTTATTATGTCATCTTAAGAATTATGATAAAAGAAGAAATCTTTCATTAGTAGAGCAGTTTGCCCCTGGTCTACATTATCTCCTCTGGTTCTATAAGACTCCTAATTCCAAAAGGGAACACAGAGCCATGATCTTTTCCTGGATAATACGTAAATAGATACGGTCGAGATCAACAACAATTCTAAACAATTGTTTAAGGTGAAGAGTGATGCAATAAATTATTAAAATTTCTAAGGTTGACTTTACTTGATGAAATAATCATTTAGAATCTTGAAACTATTGAATAAATAAGTGGGGAAAAGGCGGAAGGGAAAACAGTTCATGGAAAATTGGTAATTCTTAAAAATTTAGAACATAATTTGAAAACACTAGCACTTGAGAATAACTTAACATACAACTTTTATTATCAATTGTATGAAATATTTTGGGGAAGGAAATAAAGATTTTTCGGCCATTTTAAAGACTTTCTGGTCGGTTGCATTATAGTAAATTCTGAGAGTTAAGACAAAAATCAAGGAACTCTAAGGCATAAAGTTTGTTTAAATTTATTGTCCAAAAACATTATAAGTAGAACCTCCTGGATTTTTTGAAATGATTGTGTGCAATTTAGATTTTGGCAATAATTTCTAAGTTATTCTTTGTAATAAAAATATTGCTATTGAAATGTAGTATTTCTATTACACACACTTTAATTATATGCCACATGGATATATGTCTAGAACTTAAGGTTTGTGCCTCATTTTATAGTCACATGTACTAATTTCAAAGAAGCAGCTAATGTCAAATGACTTTGAACTCCCTTAGAGACCAAAAAGGCCTGCAAGATAATAAATTACAACTTCTGACTACAGGTGGAAAAGGAATCAAAAGTCACAGATGCCTGGAAGGGATTATTATCATCATGTACTTTACAGACAAATAGCTTTCTTATTACAGATAAAGGACTGTAGCGTATGTATCCAAAGACAAAGACACACACACACACACACACACACACACACACACACACACACCGCTCTGGGATACACATTTAGAACTGCCCTTGGCGTAAGTAGATCCACATTTCGCTATCCTCCTTCTGGGAGATTTGTGATCAGTTGCCCACATTCATTCAGCAGGGACACACTTCACCAATACAATCAATCTCTTTGCTGCCTTTCTCCCATCTCTCCAACCCATTACTGTGTTCTAATTATAGCCATTGTGCTCTTTCCTAGCTCGGAGGGAAGCTAGGGGAATTTTGAAAAAAAAAAAATTAATCTCTAACATCTGACTTGAGATGTACTTCCATAATATTCTAAGGCGTGATCCACTCCCCACCACTTTTCACACGTACCTACTGGAAAAGGTAATGAAGGCCAGTGGTCCAGAAAGGAAAAGAAGGAAAATGTAGTTGAAGACAGAGAGGGCAGCCCTTCTTGCCTACCACTTCCCCACCATTTTATCTGTAATGTCACTTATCCTCTTTAAATGTGCAATGTGTGTGTGTGTGTGTGTGTGTGTGTGTGTGTGTGTTGAATATATGCTGAAGTCAGAAAGAAAATTACATGCAATGAGGTTAGAGTACTATGTGGAATCTAAAATTTGGAAATGAGCCAAAAGCAGGTACCAGGATAAAGAACAACAATGCCTTGTGACTCAAAGCATTTCTGGCAATGATTTTGGGACTCAGACCAAAATTAAAGTCAGGCAGAAGAAAGTGTGGACCTAGAATTTCATCTGGACTTTCTACAGTTGTACATTTCTTTTGACTTCTTATAAATTTATTTATTTATTTTTGGCTGCTTTGGGTCTTCGTTGCTGTGCACGGGCTTTCTCTAGTTGCGGCAAGAGAGGGCTACTCCTCGGTGCGGTGCGCGGGCTTCTCGTTGCAGTGGCTTCTCTTGTTGCGGAGCACGGGCTCTAGACACGCAGGTTTCAGTAGTTGAGGCACGCGGGCTCAGTAATTGTGGCTCGTGGGCTCTAGAGTGCAGGCTCAGTAGTTGTGGCACATGGGCTTAGTTGCTCTGTGGCATGTGGGATCTTCCTGGACCAGGGCTCGAACCTGTGTCCCCGGCATTGGCAGGAGGATTCTTAACCACTGTGCCACCAGGGAACTCCCCTCTTTTGACTCCTTAAGTTTGAAATTCCATCAATCCTCAGGTGGAAAAAAATATGACCAACGTCAAGCCTAAAATAAAGATTTTTAATGCTAAGCCAATTATCCCATAAAAATATGTTCAATTTTATGAAAAGAAAGTAACTTATAGATGGAATGTAATTTATCTTGTAATAAATTTTGTGAGGCTTCTGTACCATTTAAATGAAAGAACAGCTTTATAATTCCTTGAGGACTTTTTATGGAATTTATAATAACTGTGGACAGGATTTGCAACCCTACTTGCACATTCCCCTCCTACTCACCAAACACCCTCAAATCCACCATGTGCTTTTTCCTGCTTCTCTTCATCATTTGTTCTTACCTACTACTGTTTATTTTTGGGTCTTTATGTCCTTATTTCTGTTCACACTGTATTCCCCTGAGCACAAGCCACCCTGTCTTTTTCAGGAACCATATGAAAAATAAAAAACAAAACAAACAAAACAACATATTACTACTATTTAAAAGAAGAATAGTAATCACAGTCTTTAAAAAGAACCCAAGTTCTATACCTATTACAGAATTATTGTACTTGTGTCAGAGAAAGCAAAGCTAGACTACATAGAAACTGTACTTTTTTTTTTTTAAAGACATAATAAACCCACCTAAAAAAACCCACTGACCATTATAAGATCTAGCCCCAAGAGTTCTGGGGTACTCAGTCTTAGACTCCTTGAATCTTTTTACTAACCACTTGTATGATGTTCGGAAGAAGAGTTTTTTAATAGATATTCACTTGTGAATTAATTTTTTCAAGGAGATAACTAATGATCTCAAGATTAAAACGAAGTGCAAATTGACCAAGACCAATTGGAGAGAAGAGTCAGTCATACAAAATAGGGTCATATAGAGTCAAAACCATAATTGCATTAAAGTGCAAGGTATGGAATGAAGACAAACTAATAAATATATGAAAAAAATCAGGAATCAAGTGGTCCAGGAATCACTGTGGTGAAAAGATTAACAAAATATTAAGGTATATGAAGGGAATGATGAGCTTGTTAGTTTTGCAGATGCAATTTTGGTTTTTATTGCATCTGCACTGGATCACATTCATATGAGGAAACTAGATAGCATCCAATTTTGAGTATCCATATAAATGGAGAATAGAAAAGATGAGTATAAAAATAATGTATGTGATATATTAGAAGATAACTGGGCATCATTACCTTTCATTAGGTGAAAGTTAAGGGTTGCATAGCTGACATCCTAGGAAAGGAAGACGATGACTATATGCCATGAATAAAAATATGAAGATATAAAATTATACTTCTATGAGAAAAATTTATCCTTACCTCTTAATTTCAAAATATGGATCTAACAATAATTGATTTTATGTTTACTTTATGTAAATAAGGTTTGACTGAGTGTCTACATATATATATACACACACATATGTATACATGTAACTGTGATGGCTTCTGGATAATAAGTGTGCAAATTCTTGAATAATGTATCAAAAAGTTTAAATCTTTCCCTAATAAGATGGAAATCTAGGCCAGTCAACCATTAGTATTAGATTTGTAGGAAGAAGTGAGATTTCCAAATCCTTTAAACCCAACACTGAATTACAGGGTCCAATGTATCAACCATTAGTCTCAACTCCTTAATCCAGGCATTTTTATTAAAATTTTAAACTGGATGTTGTATTAACTTAACATGACCATGCTATTCATTAGTTCCTACATTTCAGGTTAAAAAAAAAGACAACTAAAATAAATTGAAAATTCAAATAAAACATCAACATGGGGATGAAAAGAGGAAAAGAGAAAGAACATTCATCTTAAAAGAGCTTTCTATAGTTGTATTCATAATAACTATAAATTTTAAAGAATAACTTCCAATTATATTCTTAAATTTTTATGTAATCTGCTTTCTTTTTTTCTAAGTAGAAAAAGGACTGATCGCTCCAGGCATTAAGTTGGAAAATCTATAATTAAATATTGAAATAAATTTCAGTATTTGCAAGCTTGGAAGACAGGAATAGAGTTGAAATAAAATTTGCTTTCATATAAGTTAACAACAATTAAAAATTAGAGAAGTTATAAGAGAAAAACTTCCATCAAGACACAGAATTCAAAAAAAAAAGAAAATGCACAGAAAACTTCACAGTAGCAAGGATTAGAAAGCCATATGCATGTTCTTACTTTTCTATTCTTTACAAGAATAGAAGTGCTTTAAATCATCAAATATAATTCTTATATTAATACTGATAAATAAGCTTTTATTCAGCAAATAAGAAAACAGCAATAGAAAAATATAAATGAAATTAAATTAGGTAATAGGAAGAACTCATATAGACTCTAATTACTATTATTAAATATTATGGTTTTGTTGCCTTAAAATTCTATGTATTTCTCTGTATTAAAGATACATAAATTTTACATTTAAAATGTCAAACATGGGTTAAGAGAAGAAACAGAATATGTGTAATAATATTTAGTAAGGATGTATAAGACCAATATCAAAATACTACTGCTTTAAGATCTTGGTATAGCTTCTCTTTAAAAATATAGTTGGCTGTTTTGGGTCACTTCATCTCAGTCCCTAAAAGAAAATGAGAGTCACTTATTAAAGGCAAATCTTCCCTCTAATTTTGCTGAATGTTATTAGTTTCCTAATAAAACATGGCTCCTTTTAAATGAAGTCTAAGGACATGACAAGAGCTATGAGAATTCATTTTAATCACCATGGCTACAGGACAAATCAACTTCAAGCAAACTCCAGTAACTGGTTGGATGAAGAGCTGCCACTGATCAACCCTCTCCCCTCACAAAAAAAGCAGGACAGAATTGCACCATAATTTTGTTTAAATATAAATTGACTCCACATGCCAATTATTTTTACTTTTAGCACTGACATCTTCCCAACAAATCAAAAGTAAATAATTTTATAAGAACATTATACATATTGTTTTAATTAGATGTTTTTATCACCTTGTGTTAATATAGCACCTTGCTCCAAGTTTGCCAACAATGGAAATCTTTTTTTTGTTTGATCAGGACACTCCTTGTGGTATATGTGGTACTTGCATAAAAATCACTATCAGTGTCCTGAACCAGTGTAGACACTGGGTGCTTCAGATTCACTACAACTTTGTAAAAAAACAAAAACAAAAAACAAAACCTACTATGTAGATTAATTCTAATTATTTCTGACTATTAAAATAAAATTTGATAGTCTAAAAACATCTAAATATGTTTCCTCAAAAAGATATTTGTTTTAATAAATGTATTTATATGTTTGAAAAACTAGAGAACAGCAATAACTGACCTTTAAAGTCTAATTTTAAGTTTCCAATACACCAATCAAGATGATAAACTACTCCTCAGTAAAAATCTCAAAGTGACACATGAACATGGATTACACGCCAGAGACTTTTGCACTACATTTACAAAGTGTTGCTGGTAGGCCTAACCTAAAAAGAGAGGTTATATATCTTGTTCTATTCATAGAAATAGGCACATACAACAAACACCCTTGCAACAAACATGTCTACAACATGTTTAGCCTGATCCAAACAACTCAGTTCAAATGTGGTCCATAGCATGATATACTAAGTTAAATTAAAAAAAAAAAAATTACATGCAGCCCATTGGAGTTAATTATAAAGAATATGATCTACTCAAATTACTTATTCACAATTATCTTAATTAACATATACAGCAGAACCAGGTTGAAAATTTTCCAGTAAGCTATACACAATTAGTTTGTTTACTGTCTGTAGCATAGTAAATATGTATATGATGTGGAGTGACAGGACAACTGAGCTGCTTTAAGTCCAACACTATACTGAGCAAGATGGTCAAGAATAATTAGGGTAAGACCTTGTAAATGAGTAATGAAAATGACACAAGAGCCAAATTTTTTTTAAAGCACATTGGACCACTTTTAACTACCATATAAACTGAGGCTGTGTAAAACGATAAAGACCTGTAGAGTAAAATTGAAATCTCAAAGGCAAAATCTCAACTTAAATATTTCAGATTTTCATTTTATTAATGCTGAGTTCTGAATGGGGCTATGGTTTTTCCATGCAATCTCAGATAAATTTTTAAGACTGTATTGAGGTCATCTTTTCAATTTATGAACATTTGAAAACTATCTAAGGCAAATCCCTCAAAAAGATGGATTGTAAATAACACATAGAGAACTGGGCTTGTATCCCTCATTCCCAGACTCTAATTGGGTGAGTGATTAGAGTGGGCTTCTCTTCTTGTTTGTAGTGGTGCCCTCTAACGACTAGATGGGCCTTGCTTTAATAATCACTCCATGAGCAATTTCTTTTAGCATTTACACTGCTGATGGTAGGAAGCAATCTTCTTTAATGGATGCTGAAAAGCTTCAAGTGAAATCTGTAATTGACAAAGGCTTCATAGAAACAGGCAATTAAGAATAAAATTAATAAGAGACTCTACAGGAAAAGCACTCACGCTTTCACAGAATATTTCTCTAGGAAAATATTTGGTAAAAATAAAACTTGAAAACAACCAGGTGTTGTTTTTCCACTTTATAAACTGCTTCTCTGGTTTGGGTACTTGTTAAAAAAAGATGACCACAGATAGAGTTAGAATCAATGTTCTTGGGTCTGAAGGAATAATCCACCTGCTAAATACTACTAGGGGGAAAAAAAAGAAATTATGAAAAAGAAAGAAAGAAAAGCCCTAAGTGAAAATTAAAGCAATCTCAGCACCTTTTTCTTCAAGCTCAAAGCTGTTCAGTTTTAATACTTCAAGTTTACTGGAGTAGCCTATTGACAACAACTCAAAAGCTCTCTAAAGAGCAAAGCAGCAAGGGTAGGAAGGAGAACAGGGCACTCGTGTAGCTCAGAGGTCCAGGAGCCTCCAGAAAGTGACACAAATACATCCGATGAATATAAATAAGAATAAAATAAAATAAATAAGAGCACGAGAGTGGGTGGGAAAAGAACAGAACCGTCGGTCGTACTCTCTTTGCCCAGTCCCCCACCCCCTCCCCAGCTCCCAAACAAGGAAGTTTACCTGGGGCGTTAGGCAAGACTTGGAGCCTGAGGGTGGCTCTCAGGTGAGTTAATTCCCGGGTTTGCGGGCTGGCAGTCGCCAGGTGGGGAGGGGGCGGGTAGCACTTACTTTGAGCAGCTTACAGCGGATCTGCGCGGAGACCATATGGCTGTTGCGCAGGTTGCCCACTCGGAACATGAGCGTGAGTTTTCCGTCCCTCATAGAGATCACCGCGTGCTCACTAAACATCAGGGTCTCCGCGCGCTTCTTGGGCTGGGACATCTTGATGAACATGCAGCCTATGAGGAAGGCGTCCACGATGGAGCCGAGAATAGACTGAAAGAGGAAGAGGATGATGCCCTCGGGGCACTTGTCGGTGATGTAGCGGTAGCCATAGCCGATGGTGGCCTCGGTCTCGATGAAGAAGAGGAAGGCCGAAGGGAAGTTATAGACATTGGCCACGCAGGGCGTGTAGTTGCCGACGTGGGCTTTGTTCAGGTCGCCCCGAGTGTAGGCAATCACCCACCACATGGACGCCATGAAGAGCCAGGCCACGGTGTAGGTGAGAATGAAGATGAAGAGGTTCCAGCGCCACTTGAGGTCCACCAGGGTGGTGAAGAGGTCCGAGAGGTAGCGGCTCGTCTCACTGCCCAGGTTGCCGTGCTGGACATTGCACCGGCCGTTCTTGTCCACGAACCGCTGTCGCTTCTTCTTGGGCACAAGCTGCTGCTGCGGGCCCTGGCCCGGCCCCTGGGGCTGCAAGCCCGAGCCGCTGGACGAGGTCGTCACTACCTGGTAATCGTCCCCAAATTTCCTTCGGAGTGCAGACATAATACGGAGGGGCGAGCCAGATTCAAACGCGAAGCGAAGGCGCAGGAGCCGAGCGCTGCAAACCAGCACCAATGAGGAGGTGGGAGCGGGAGAGAAAGGGGGGACGAACGCCGGCGTGCCTGGGGCGGGGGGCGCACCCGACAGGTAGCTGCGGTCTCTGCCCCCCGCAGACGCCTCTCCTCCACTGGGACGGAGGCTTTCTCTCCACGCTGAGTCTTAAAACAAAAAAAGTGTGCTCCCACACTCAAGGCAGGAGGGCTGCAAGGACCAGGAACCCGAGCGCAAATGTGCCCCCAAGCTTTTCGAGGCCTCCCTTTTCTTCCCTCACCACCGGCATCCCGCGGGCCCCCTCTTGCTTTCCCGCAGCCCTCCTGACTATCCTGCAGCGCTCCCAAACTGACTGTTTTAAGATTGATGAGTTGACAAGCGAGTTCCACCCCACCTGCCAACTCGCCGGGCTGCCGAAGCGGCGCTACCTGCTCGGACCAGACCCTCCCCCCTTCCCCGCCGCTCCCCGGTCTCCCGCCCCGCGGGACGGCTCCCGGCTCCCTCCGGCGCTCCCGCCTCCTATCTCTTGGCCCAAATCCCGCCCAAAGGCATGTCTGCCGGGCACGGGTACAGCAGCCCCTACCCGCGCCCTCCGGGCTCAGAGTCCCCGCTCCGGACTCCGGAGACGCGTCCGCCTGCCGTCCGCGGGCCGCTGAGTTTCCGCGGGCGCCACCGGGGCCCTCAGGCCGCCCCCGAGCGCTGCAGAGACGCGGCGGTGCGCTAAAGCCGAGCACTCACCCAAGGCGAGAGCGCAGGAGGCGGCGCGGCCGGCGGCAGCGGCAGCCTGGCCTCGCACTCTGCCCTGAAGGCGGTTTTCCTCGCCCCTACTTTTCCTGGGGCACCACGACGGGCGCCAACGCCGGTCCCCCAAGCTCCGCACCTTCCTGAGGGCACCGCGCTGCCCCCCACCGGAAGGATCCTGGCGCGCCGGGCACAGAACGACTTGGGAGCGGGACTCGAGGGTTCCTTGGCGCCGTGCTCTCCCAGCAGGCGACAGCGGTGCAGCTGTAGGGGGTTTGAGCCTCGGGATGCGGGGCAGACTTCTCAGGTGAAATACCAGCTCCGCTCCAGCTTTTCCTCTGCTTCACGGTTCCTGCCTTGTCCTCGCCCCCTCCTCGGTCCCCCCACTCCCTGTCCGCGTCTCTGTGGCCCCGGTTAGCTGAAGCGAGGCTCGAGCAGGGGGCGGCGGGAGAGCGCTGTGTGTGTTGGTGCCTGTGAGCCGCTGCAGAGCCGCGCTAGCCCCGCCTGTCCCTGCCTTCCTCCACTGTTTCACCAGCCTGAATTGCACCTCCGCGCCTCAGTTGAGCCTGCAGCGTCTGGCAGCTCAGGAAAAAGCGAGCCCCTCCAATGAGAAGCGACTCTAAATCTGCTCCCAAAGGAACTCTCCTTCCTCGCCCCCCTGCATCAGGCAGAAAGCCCCCAGCAAGCAGCAAATGTGCTATTTGAAAGGAGAGAAGTACAATATGCCTCTCTAACTAGGGCTCTCGTGTAAACGGATGCCTGGGTTTGAGGATGCATCATAAATAGGCATCCCGACTGGCTTCGAGATAAGCCTGTTAAGAACTCAGAGTTGCAAGTAGCAGAGGGGGCTCAAGATGGGAACAGAAAGGAGGGGAGGCACTCCTAGGAAAGCTCACGGTCCTCCCTGAAAATGGCTATTAGAAAGACTTGGAATGTCCGGAGTTAATATGTGGCTGTAATTGAGGGAACAAGGCTGAATTGTAATGGCCCAGGCCTGGCAGTTAACTTAATGGAGGGGCAAAGTGCAGAAACAGCTAATATAGTGCCCATGCGTAAACATCAGCTTATTTACCACATTTCATGTTTGTTCTAAGATGCTATGGTCTCCTATGGCATATTCCATTCAGTCCAAACACATAAAATTGAGTTTGTTGGAAAATTATCAAATCACGGGGTTATGAAAGCAAGGGGCTGCTGTAAGAGTCCCAGGCAAAGGAAAATAAGTACATAATCATTCTGCCAATTCTCTGCCAATAGGTGCTCCCTTCTAATTCTCTATCTCTAAACCTTAGTGCAGGTAAGCCCTGCACCTTGTCAGCCGTAAATAGAGGACTCTTTCACTGTCCTTTGGTTAAAACGCCTATCCCAGGTTACAGACATCTCCTGCGGGCTCTCTGATAAGAGGTCAGTGACTGTGATTCTTTAGGATTACATAAGAAGGGAAAGTGACACTGTGGGAAGCAGAAACTGCTCTGGGCCTGGATCATAAGACCTGGTTGAGTTCTGGCCCTGCCATTTACAAACTATGTGACCCTGAGCAAGTTGCTAAACATCTTTGACCCCCAGCTTTCTACTCTGAAAAATTGGGAGTTTGAATATTTTCCCAAAGTTGGTACCTGAAAAAAAGAGAATGAATGTGGTTTTATTAACTCCTTTTGCTGCGAAGGATGTCATAGACTGGGCTGTAAAATTGCAACAAGGCCAAGAGATGAGGAATGAGTGTTTGGAGTTGGCCCCAAGTTGGGAACTAACACATATTCTCCTCTTATCTCTGACTACTCTCCCCCTAATCATGATGCCTTTGTCAGGCTGGCTTCTTTTAATTCCTGAAACCCACTGAGGCATAATCGCCATCCTTGGACCTTTGCCTATCTGTGTTCTCTTTCTGGAACGTTCTTGCCCTGGCACTCCACGTTGCTGGCTTCTTCAGTCATTCAGCTCAGCCTGAATGCGTCCTCCTAAAGGAGCCCCTTCACTAGCTTTCCAGGTACCCCCTACCATATCATCTTAGTTCATCTTCATGACACTTCTTTTTCTAGCCACTATTTTCTTTATTTGTTTGTTGTTTCTCTCCCCCTCCAACAGAGTCTTGGAATAGAAGAGCAAGGACCTTGTCTCCAACACCTAGAACACTATCTGTCACATACCAGGTCCACAATAAGTATTTGCTGGATCAATAACATATACCCATATAGATATGTCACTAGAAACCCCACATGCATTGAGTAATGCAGAATTAAAAGTCATCACTAGGGCTTCCCTGGTGGCGCAGTGGTTGAGAATCTGCCTGCCAATGCAGGGGAAACGGGTTCGAGCCCTGGTCTGGGAAGATCCCACATGCCACGGAGCGACTAGGCCCGTGAGCCACAATTGCTGAGCCTGCGCGTCTGGAGCCTGTGCTCCGCAACAAGAGAGGCCACGATAGTGAGAGGCCCACGCACTGCGATGAAGAGTGGCCCCCACTTGCCGCAACTAGAGAAAGCCCTCGCACAGAAACGAAGACCCAATACAGCCATAAATAAATAAATAATTTTTTTTAAAAAAAAGTCATCACTAAATCAGGTCACTTAAATAAGTTAATATAAAAGAGCATGTAAATTAGAACAAAGTAATCCTCCCTGTGCTTGTTAGCTTTAGAACTGATATTCTATCAGTTGCCAAATCCTTTTGATTGCCCCACTGCAATATCTCTCTTTTAAAAATGGTACTAACTTTCTTCAAATCCCCATTTCATTTTAGACCCAAAGTCAGATGATGTTGTTGCCTTTAGTCTTTTACTCCTTCAAACTGTCCTAGGTAGTATTACTAGATCTGTCTCCTTAAAATCGTATATGTTAAGCACTGGCATGGAAACTAAAGAGCTCTCTGATAGTTTCATTTAATTATTTCATTTCCAAGCTTTTAAACATTCCCACTTTTTAAAAAACACTTTTCTATGAAAAACCTTTGCCATTTCCCAACAACTAAATTTATAAACAAATAATTTTATACTTCAAGAGACATGGTCTCGTCTAGAGGCTAGAAGGGGGAAATAACTTGCTGACTGTCACAGACTTAATAAGTGGAAACTTTGAGATTTGAACCCAAAACAATGAATCTCCAGAACCTAGTTGTTCTGCTATCTCTTCCCAGGTGCCTAGAAAGGAGTCTAGGATTCTTGCTCCATAGCCAGGGTCTCCCTCCACTCCACCACGTTTCTCATACAGGTTGAGATCTAAGGTCCACCAGAATATAGCCTAACCTATCTTTCCAAAATTATCTCCTACCTTCCCTTTAATGTGGGCTCTGATCCAGCCAACTTTGATTGTTAGCAATTCCCCAAACATTAACTGCATTTGCTCAACTGCAGTCCTGTCACTTAAGTATTCTTTCTCTATCCCTGCAAAGTCCAAATTACCATCTCTAATGTACACACAAGAGAAGGGAAAAATTCCTTCAGCTTTTACTTCAAGTGCTATCTCCCCCACATTTACCTTATCCTCCCACTAGCCGTAATCCATCCCTTCTCTGAATTCTCATTCCCCTAGATTTGCAATGTGGTTTTTACTTTCTAGCCTGTATTTGAGCTCAGAATTTACCAAGATTTCCCCTATAAAATAGTAAGCACCCTGAGCATCCACCTATTACTATTTTGATACCATCTAGCACTCCAGCTACCCAACCTGGCCTTGCATATGATAAATATTTAATACGTTTTTAGAGAGAACTAAAATTTACTGAGCCTACTTTAACGTGCCAGGCAACTTACTTGGAGCTTTACAGTTAGTATTCCCATGACATAGCTAGCAAGATGGTAGAGCAGGGATTCCAAAACATGTCTGCCCATTTTCAAGGTCTCTCTTCTTTGAGAGAAAGAGTATTGCCTGATAAGTTAAAGATTTTTCAGGATGCCATCATGTCACACTTGAAACATGACTGAGCCTTTGGCCTATTTGTGACCTTGAGTCCAACTCTTTGAAAATGTTTAAAGATGAACCAAACGCATCTTCCTCTGTCAGGACAGCTGCTTCCATAATGAGGCTCTGGGTGGCAGCCAGCCCCACGGTGCTGAGGCCAGGCGGGATGTGTAGGGAACGGATGACAGAAGGCCACCTAATCAGGTGCTGTCTGATGAACTGAAGTGAAACACTGTGAAGAGAATGGGTCAAAGGAAGGAGAGGCACACAATTTCAGCCAAGACCACAAAGCCAGAACAACCTGGAAAATAGAACTACAGAATACACAATACACATTTGGAGTCTAACATTTAAAGATAGGGTGGTAGATTGTAAACAAACTACCGTGCAGTTCTTGGCCGGGGCGGTGGCGGGGTGGAGGGGAGATCAAAGCTATATTTAACAACAAACTCAGTTCTAAACAAGCTGCATATTTATTCTTCCCAGAAATGTTTCTGGCAATGTCTTATTTGCTGTGTCCAAAATTAGTAATAACACAAATAACTGTAACTTTAAAAATGAAGGATATGATTCTGTGTTTTAATACTGAAAAAGCATGACTTTGCACATACACTCACCCTATTATATAACAGAACAGTGTGGAGAAAAGAGTAGATTTAATGTAAAAGAAAAAAAACCTCTGCCCCTGAGAAGTCCAAATTCTAAAAATGACTTAATCTGCCAACAGTGAAAAAAGCAAAGCTTTGAACATCTCAGGATACCTGGAGTCCATCTCCTCGTCATTCACTTATTGCCACTGTGACTCCCACCATGAAATAGTCCACGTGGCCAGAAATATTAATTACTCCCGGGTGAAAAGGGTATTATATTTAATACTCCTTTACTCCTAATCCTACCATTCTCCAAAGTCCGGTGAAGAGATGGGCAGACTTGGGATCTGAAGGTCTTACGCTCCAAAAGGTGACACATTCCCATTACCACCATAAGCTCTGCTATATCTGGGAAGAGGTCACTCTTTGAAATTCTGTATGCAATTTTGGGCAATAGAATGGTGTTCCTTTTTTTTTTCAACCCTCCTAAAAAAAGATACCGAAGTTATTTTCTCTCTTGCCAAAAAAAGAAGGAAAAGAAATGAAAGGGAGAAATCAGTTTGAGATTTGATTGCGCAGATTTGAGAACAGAGGCATTGCCATACCATAGCAGATGACTCATCCAGCCCTTCATCCTGGCTCCAAACTCTGGCCTCCGCCCGAGGATTCAGAGAAAGGCAAAATGCCATTGTCACTTGGAGACCATTTATTTAGCAAGGTTTTCCTGACATAAACCCTCTCTTTACTCCAAAGCTATACATGGGAATACTCTGGTTTATGAAAGAATAAGGACTTTAAAAAAGTCTTCCAGAACTCGAGGTCTGTTAGAAAAGAAATAATTGTTTTATCAGGCTCAAAGGTTTGTTGGAAGGGTGTGAAGGAAAAAATAATTTCCTTTCTTTATTGTGTCAGTTGAAGTTATATCAATACTTCTGAGGATTTCTCCCCTGAGAATAAGGATGAAGTCCCAGATGTCAAAATATGTACAAGAATGCTACTTAGTTCAATACAATACACACTTAATGTGCATAAATCATGTGCCTAGTGCCATGCCAAGTGTTGTGCAGGTCAGAAATGATGACAACGTAATGCCAACAAAATGTTAACAGCAACAGCAATAATAATAAGTAATACAATGTGGTGAGCATCTAAAGGAAGAAGATTGTTTTATTAACGTTCAGAAGAACAAGTCTCTTTAAGAAATACTGTTCCAGCAAAGGTGAATTTTCCAAACCTATCAAACTGGAATCACTTACATTTTTTAAGCATTAAATTACCTCTGTCCAAATGACTCTATTTTAGAAATCTGAAGATAGAATTTGAATAACAAGATTTCTAGGAGGTAACATTTCTACATAATTGGAATAAGATAAGAAATAAATTATATTCATAGAAAGTTACAAACATTAAAATATTGGAAGAAAAAATACAAACAGTAGCATTTTGATGGTGATAGAGTAAATTTTTCACGCGAATCTTCTGTGCTAGTGTATACAAAAAAGATTGTAATTATTTTTCACTAGTGGAAAATAAAAATGCAACTTTTGTAATTTTCATTAAAATGTTAGAATGACAGATTGTGCCAGTACAGTTTATCTGGGACGCAGATACCGAGACAAAGCTAGGAAGGCAGAAGGTTTCTTAGGGGTAACACCTAAGATAAAAGGGGAAGGGGCAGGATGAAGCAGAAAGAGCCTTTAGGCTGTGATGCTGATCTGACACTAATGAAAAGAAAGGAGAGAAAACAGAATTGAATAGAGAGACGCTCAGACTATTATGCAAATTTGCCAATGGGGAGTAAAAGTTGGCCATGGGAACAGTACAACGTTGAGCATAGATGGCTGGGTCCTCCTGGGCTTGCTGAGCTGTCATTGGCTGGGGGCTGCCCTCAGGAGAACACGACTTTGGCTGAAATCTGCTTCACACTGGGAAAGGCGCTGTAGCTGGAGGCCAACCCATCCCATGCACTCCTTCCAGCTGACGGCAGGTTTTTCTTGAAGGGAGATCAAGTGGCAAACATCCAAGGCTGCCAGTCAGAGAAGTGGAATTTATCAGGGTCTTTTCAGAAGTTTTGTTACAAATATCCAGAAATACTAGTATAATCTAACCAACTGTTTATGACTGTGTGCGTAAATCTTCAGTTTTGTCCTGGTACAATGACACGAATCTCTTTTTTTGGGGGGGGGCGGGGTGTGGGTAGTAATAGCCCATGGCCATGTTGATCTTGGCTTCATTTATAGTCTTCTAGAGGGTAGAAATATATATATGTGTATATATATTTATATATATATATGTGTGTATATATATATATATATATATATATATATATATATAAAACTTCTTTTAGCATCTTCCAAGACTGAGGCGGCTTGACAGAGAGAGAGAGAGAGAGACAGGAGTCATGGAACAGTTGGGCATAGGACAGGAGAAGAGAGTAAAAGAGAAGTTATGAAAGATCCTAGATGATAAAGAGATTGAGAACAGAAATCAAGCAACTTTTCACAGCAGGAATCCCAGGTTAGAAAGAAGAGTAGAACAACATACAGAATTTTCTGAACTCTGATTGTCCTGTTTATAGTTTTTAGTTGTACATTAGAATCACCTTGGGACTCCACCCCAGTAATTGTATCAGATTCTCTGGGCATAGGGCCCAGGCATCAGTATTTTTCAAAAACTCCCTTGGTGGTTCTGACAACACAGCTAGGATTGGGAAACACTAATTTGGGGAACTGCATACCTATTAGTGCAGGAGCGTCCCTGGGAAATGTCACGCATGTAAGTATCATCAATCTTTCTCCCCCCACTCAGAGGCCCCATTCTTTGGCACCAAAGAGAGACAGTTGGGATTAGGACCCCCTTGTCCCCTGTCCTCTCACAAATCGCCAGAGCCCAACACGTGTGGATCTGAACGCAAGCAGACAGGAGGATCTTCCCTCCTTGGCAAAGCACCTGGGCAAAGCAGGACGCAGTGTGGGTTGACTGCGGTTTCATCCAATCCTACCACCCACAGTCATAAATAATGAACATGGATGGAAGGATCTGGGGCCACTGAATTCTTAAGCCCATTAATGTTTTAAGTTTTTTCATTAATAATGTTTCTACAGCTTTCTGCGAATGTGGATGTGAATGTAAAAATTCTGTCTTTAAAATCTTTCTTCGCCACTATTTATCATACTTTCATGAATTAAAAACGAAACTCGGAAAGGGAGGGAGGGAGGGAGGAAGAAAGAAAAGGAGGGAAGAAGAAAGGAAAGAAGAAAGAGCACAAAAATTAAAACTCTCACAAAGATTACTGATTAACCAGTGGCAGAGCACATCACCCATGAACCTGTGTGGCCACGTCGGCTGACAGCCAAGCTGGGCTCGGCAGAGCTGGACATCTGCTTTATGTTATGTGATTATTTGGAGAGGAGCGAGTGAAGAAGAATTACAGAAATAAAGACGATAACCACTAGAAACTAGGATGTCCTTTTTATACACACTTATTTCTAGAATCCCTTCCAGGTTTTACTCAGGGAAAACTCTCAACACTTTTCATTTAGCTTTGCGTTCACTCAGTAAAATGACAGCATAAACTCACCCATGTTAGTGATGACCCAGTCTTGAAGAGATCATCTTCATATTCCCCATGAGATAACAGAAGAGGCCCTGGGGATTAGTAAAGTCCAGGGGTAGATTGGGGTTGCATTAAAACTCTCCATTTCCCTGTTATGTGGTTCCTCCTTCAACTTACAAAGTGGTTGCTTCAGCAATTCAAATTTCCGGTTAAGTCAGCAATTATTGTTCAAAACTGACCTGAAAGTAAAAATTGTATCTAATTTGCTCATAGAGAGCTACTACCTATTTATTGTGAACCCACAGATTATACTGTGGCTCTAGAAACATCTTGGCATTGAAGTAATAATTAAATGTAACGATTCACCAAAGCTACTCTTTTTCCCCTCTCTCATCTCTAGCCGCTAATTGGAAAGTCTCTTCTCCAAAAAAGAGCTTAGGTGATTGACAAATTTTTTTAATTAGTGGATTTCTCTATAGGGAGAGTGGATGGGTATTAGCAATCTATTGTGTATATAATATAAAGAAGATGCCTGCTGTTCAACAGTTACATCTCTGTATTGTTTTTGGTTTGCATCAAGGTGAAAAGTCAAAGAAAGAAATTAAACATGCTGTGAAATGACCAAATAATGAACTAACTTTCCATGTACATAGAAATAAAGTTCCTTCCGCAGTAGTTTTTAGCAAAATCAAATAATAAGGATTAACAATTAGAGAAGGGGAGAAAGAGAAGATGGAAGAGGGAGGTCACAGCCCAGTTCTAGCCATCAGTAAAGTACATATTATTTTTTGCATTCTGTGAGGCTAAAGTTGCCGCTGATGAAATGTCCTCACATATTCTGTCAATGTCAGTATGCAAACATAAGTAAATAAACCCTTGTGTCAAAATGTCACATAGTGATTATTTATGCTTCTTGACAATACCAATGAATGACAAGGCGACCTCTATAGCTGTGAAAGTTTGCATACCAAATGTTAGAGGTAACATAGATGAAGGACAATGTAGACAGCAGAATTCATTTAAACTGTGCCATTAAATTAGCTATGTTACCAGTGGCCAGCACAGCATGCACTACTGTGATTCTCCTGAAAGAAAAATATCGACTAAACATCTTAATGCAAAGCATTTAATAATTAAAATGCCTTTCTGAATCCCTACTATCAAGTAGTCATACCAAAAGAGAAGTGTCATTTATTTTTCTCCTTTATTTGCACATTGTTTCAAAATGTTTCTTCTTCTGAAATTGAATATGAAGTCCACATATTTAGAGGAGACTGCAATCACTAATGAAGTTTGGATAACACAAAACAAACCCAAATGACACAATGATAAAAATCTTTGCAATTTATAAGCAAAGTGACTAAGATATCCAGCCCCTTTGTTCCTGAATCCCCATATTGTCTCCTGTTCCGACTCTACTCAGCGAGATAAAAGGTAGATCAGTGGGACAAAAACATATACTGTGAAAATATTTTATTAAATCAATCAGTAAAATCTGTAAGGTGATTATAAATCTGTCATCATACATTTTAAATATTAAAAAATAATTAAAAGGCATTATTTTATTAGGGATAACAAACTACTAACATTTCCCTCTATTAATCATCCTGATACTTACTGATACATTGGATGCTCAAAAGACAATTCAAAGTTACCTAAATCGTTAGGCTTTTTAGGGTCTTGACTAAGACCTCTGCCCTTGCCCCTAATTGTTGGAATATGAATCCTCACTTTGAAATTTCTGGCTTTGTGACCTTGGCAAGTTACTAACCTCCCTGTTCTTGGCTTTTCTCATTGTTAAAATGAAATAGATATAGCTTCTACCTCACTGAGGTACAGTGATGTGAGAATTAAATGACAATCTTCATAAAGCAAAGAGTCTAATACCTGGCACAAAATATTTTCAAATTCAGTGACAAACAAATTCAAAGATTGTCTTTAAATGAAAAAAAAATCGACATGGAGAACTTCTAATTTGCTATTAGCTTACAGATGATTTTACAGCCCTTCCCTGGTGGCGCAGTGGTTAAGAATCCACCTGCCAATGCAAGGGACACGGGTTCGAGCCCTGGTCCAGGAAGATCCCACATGCTGCGGAGCAACTAAGCCTGTGCGCCACAACTACTGAACCTGTGCTCTAGAGCCCATGAGCCACCACTGAGGCCGCATGCCACAACAGAAATATTATGAAATTAAACCAATAACTAAACTCAAAAGATTTCTAACATATTGACCCTCCTTTATAATAACATTGTGGGGCACAAGTTACAGACTCTGTTTTCTCAACTCAACAGAAATGAGCGTGCCTACTTTCGTTCCCTACTCACTCCCATTTTCTTGCTTCTCTGTCAATGTTGGCTGTATCTGAAGTTACCCTACACAGGCTCTGCTATTTGTGTTCTAATAGGCCCTTTCATTCACTCTTATCCTTATTCAGGATACCTTTTCCTATTGATGGGAGGAGAAATCCACCGACCATCTCATTCCACCACCACCACCACCCAAGTCCTTGCCTCTACATAAGAAAAGAATTGTCTCCTTAACAATCCAACAAAAATATAGCCCCCACTCACTCTCCACAACAACAAAACTCCTGCTGGAAGCAAAGCAAACGAAAACCTTCCTTAAATTTTTCCTTTATCGAAATGGTGAAAGAATTATTCACCAGAACACTTTTTGTGAAGTGCAAGTGTTTGAGCGGTCTCTGAGACATGTGAAAGTAGATGGAACTGTTTCAAGGTCAGGCCTCAAGAGGTGGTTGTTAGTCCTGGGAGGGAGGAAGGAGGACAAGAGGAAGAAAGAAAGAGTTGAGAGAGGCCTCAGCACTGGGCTGGGGGACCTGTCACTCTGGGAGGTATCATTCCTCCCCATGACAGTCTTCAAAATTCACCAAGTTCGCCGGTACGATGATAGTTTTTGAAGCCAATGAAGTGCCTGGAATTCATACTTCCCTTGACATAAGGCAAAACCAAGGTGGTCCTTGCAGCTGCAAGAGCTGAAAGGTAAAAAGATGCAGGAAGAAACAACCCCTAAAATCAGAGAAATCTCTTTGAGGGCTTTGGATTGGGCAAAACCATAAGGTTCAGATCAAGTTGGAATAGTTCTGTGAAGGGTAACGAGACTCCAAAATGACCCTCGGTTTATAATCCTGATTTTGTTTTGCAGGTTTATTGAAAACATTTTCCTCACTAAGTCAAAGAGATCGGCGGCTACACCAAATCAGCTTTATCACCATTAACCTTTCATTGTGTTCTGTGTGGGTCACAAAAATGACACAAGTGAGAAGAGAGCATTTTGAAATTCAGAGATTGGGGGAGGGGCTAGGCTATTAAAATAACTGTGCAGGGGCTTCCCTGGTGGTGCAGTGGTTAAGAATCCGCCTGCCAATGCAGGGGACACAGGTTCGAGCACTGGTCCGGGAAGATCCCACATGCTGCGGAGCAGCTAAGCCCGTGCACCACATCTACTGAGCCTGAGCTCTAGAGCCTGGGAGCCACAACTACTGAAGCCCGCGCACCTAGAGCCCGTGCTCTGCAACAAGAGAAGCCACCGCAATGAGAAGCCCACGCACCGCAAGAAAGAGTAGCCTCCCCTTGCCGCAACTAGAGAAAACCCACGTGCAGCAACGAAGACCCAACACAGCCAAAAATAAATAAATAAATAAATCCTTAAAAAATAAATAAGTAAATAAAATAACTGCAAATATCTAGAAACGCTAGCAGAGTATTTCAAATAGTGACTTTAGAAAGTAAACCCACCTAACATAAGAATGAACAAATTGGTGCTATTTAATGGCAAAATAGCTGTACTATAAAAAGTGACACTGATACTTCAATTCTACATGTCTTTCAAACAGTATGAAAAGCTGTAACTTCAGGGTCTACCCCGAATAAAAGCAAAAACTTGTAGCAGTGATTAAAAATATATATATACGATTTCCTAAGAAACATCTTAATACAGACATTATAACGCAAGGGAATTTTATTTTCAAAAGCCAGGACACCTATAAGTAACAAATTAGTTTCATGAAACTGTCACAATGAGTTTGTGGAAAGAAGAAAAATTTATATTGTTTTCTAGAATTGCATAGTATTCATCATCTATTTGCAATAAAGTATGATTGGCTGCACTAACACCAGGGTTACTTTGAATAGTTTCTAATGCTAAATAACTCATGACCCTATGTACCGTCTAGAACTGTAATTGAAGGTGGGGAAGAATAAAAGTCTTAGAACTCCTCTTAAAAGAAAACTTACGAGAAAGGAAAAATAAAAGAGGTAAAAGCAGAGCTACTTCTGTTGAAGCTGGATCGGGGTACAGAACCTCATCAACACAGACCTTTCCTCCTTTCTCATGGTGGTCCCCAGGCAAGCTGAGAAACTACGGCACTCTGAGAGGTATAGTCCATCCTCCTTGACTCTGGAATTTAATCAACGGAATGGAAGGGAGGCAAGGTGAAGGAGAGATGCCAACTTCACCCCGAACTGTGTCCACTTCTGGGATTCTCTGACATTTTTGGAATGAGGAGGCTGAGCTGATGAAAGTGAATTCCTTGAAGGACTTAAAAGCCTCATGAAAGGAAGTTCTTTCCTTCCAAGGGAAGAAGGAATGAGGCTGAGAAGTTAGTACTGTAACAAAGCCTTAGTCATAGTGGGATGAGCAATTCTGCCATAGGTTATCTATCACACAAAATATCTCTTATCCAGGCGCTAATGGTCTAATATAATGCATGAGTCTTACAAATATGCAGGTGTGGGGAAGGATTGATGGGATTCTAAATTTAAAAGAATAAGCTGTTTCATTAAGAACTCTGTGGGGGAAAAAAAAATGTTGCGTATAAACAGCACGCTTTGGTACCCTTGTGGAACAGTATTAACACTGCAGGAGAGAGCTATTATGAAAAAGCTTGGTTTCTGAACATTAGTGTATCCAAAAAATGCCTAGCCTGGCTGCTGTGAGATGGAGTAAACTTGATCCCAATTTCACAATAGAGGCTGTCACAGCTGGAGAGTAAAATGCCCAATAGAGGCAGCTCCACGTGCCATTCCTCAGGCGGGACCCAAGAAGTGACAAGTTGATAGCACACACAGGTTCCTCCTCTGTATGGAACCTTCCACTTCCTGAGAGGAGACAGAGCAGGAGAAATAAAACAAAAATAAGCCTATGCTACTTGACCAGACCTAGACTTATACCTCAACAACATCAAGTGACCACCAGAAGATTCCCATCAAAAATGTGATGGATGGTGGAAGTTGCATTAGTTGGAAAAGAAAATGCTAGGATCAAGTGGCAACAAAAAAGAGGTTATCTACAGACAAGGAGATTGAATAACTTTTACTCTTTCAAGTTTTAAGAAAATAATTGATCAAATTCTTTCTCTACTCATTTATACACTCTGTCTTTGCCCCTCCTGGAGTACTCCAATCATTCTGATTGGAATATTCCAATCATTGTGCTAAGTAGAGCTCAGCAGCCCCCTGGAGCTCACATGTAATCTTACAAGAGATTAGATGTGTGGATTTCCCTTCTTTCTTCTTTAGTGTGAAAAGCCGGTGCTACATTACAAGACAGGAAGTTACTGTGGAATCACTGAGGATAACGTTGCTGGGAAAGGTAACCCATCTTGGAATCACTGGGAATTGCTTTCCTTATGCACAGAGGAGGCCATCGCCTTAGTTTGGTAAAGATTGTGGTCCCATGTGGTTGAGAGATAATGCAACAGAAGCCACGTGTTCTGTGTCCACGAGGTGGCAGGAAGCTGATTTCTACCCTGATCCAGTGCTCGTGGGACTAGATTTGTCTTCCTCCGAGGTAGACAGACATAGGATTAGAAAATCTTAGTCAGCAGAACTGGAACCTTGGGTAGAGAAAACAGTCTCCTAGGTGTGCTCCAGAGGCAACTCTCAGGTGCTGGTTCAGGCAGGCAGTGCCTCACCTTGAGCCACCTTGGTCCCCCTCAGCAGCTCTAATGTCCCCTACTACTGGCATCCACCGTAGTCCGAGCCTCACTGTCTTGTTCATGAAGTGACAGAGAACTAAAAGGACTTGAACCTCGGGCCATTAGCCTCCTTGATTGAAGATTTCCTCTTTTAAAGATGTTCTGAGTGTTCTTTTTGAGAATCCTCAGAATTTCCCTACGGCTGCCCCCCGATTGCAGACGGACTGTGCTGGCTGCCTTGAGTTCCTTCCTCAGCTTCCTGCCTCGGGAGTACATCTCTCTTCTCTTTTGCTTTCCAAGCAGGAGCACCCTTGGGAGACTTTTCAAAGTGGTCCACAGCCAGTTCCACTCCCCACAGATACTTTGCCGCTTGCTCCCAGGGAGAGACCTCTTACCTCGTTGCCTCAGCTGCCTTATCCAAGCAAAGCTGTTCGTTCCCCTTTCCAGATGTGACTCAGGTTCTTGTTCCAGGGTCCCTCAAGCTCCAGGGAATCTATGTCAAGCTTTACAAAATATTCTCTTGAAAATCCTACCATCTGGCTTTATCTTTTATTTTTTTCCCTCATGGGAAATTGTGAGGAGGACACACAATAATCTGTCAACTCTTTAAAAAGCTGTCTCGCCTTTTAAACGGCAGGTGAAATAATGTTGACTGAACCAGTTTCATAATCTCCGAGCATGTCTCAAAGAGGTCTGGCACTTTATTTCAGAAATGTAGGGACTTGGTAACTACTGCATTGTTCATGACTTTCCAGGCTCCTGACGAATGATGCACAGCTGTAACTTTGATAACATTACACACGGGTCACATGACACAGTGATCACATTATACATTGATAACATTATGCATCAACGGAAAGAAGTAAGAACATTTGGAAAATAAAGGATACTGTGAAGATAATTGGTAAATCTCATACCAAAATATGTTACATAACTATAATAAATAAGCTAAAGAGATACCAACTGGACACATCATATACCCAGAAGCCACCTAAAAATCTATTATATCATAAAAGAATTCCAAACCAGTGAAGCAGCAACAGGTTCTTAATAAATGTTGTTGTTGTTGTTATTGTTGAGGAATGTCTTAGCTCGGGGTCAGTGGAAAGTAGATTCAGAGGCAAAGGCTTATGCGATACCTCTACGTAAGGGAATCTAATCCCAGATAGCAAGAGTGAAGGAAAGGAGAATGAGGCCAGGAAGGGGGAAAGCCAATGGAGGATGCAAGGATTGAGTTGACTGACTGATCCACCTTTAAAGCCCATTTTCTAAGAGTCAGTATGGACAACGGCTTCTCATGAGGCAGTAAAATTGATCTCTAGCTGCCCCCTCCTCCCATCCATTATTGGTTAGTCAAGGATGTGCCCCAAAGAGATTAATTACTCCTGTTCCCCCAACATGCACACATGTGTGCTTGTGCACGTGCACACACACACAGCCTGTTTACACATATTTTGACATCAAATAGAAATGCCTCTACATCACTACTCTTCAATAAGGAAGTCTTAGGGCAGGAGGCAGGAGGCCTGTGTTGTGAAGTTGGTCATAGTCTACCCCCAGTTAGTCCTGGCTATAGATACTGGGGCTGGAACAAGTGAAACAGGTGAGACAGAAAGGTTGAGGCAGAACTATTTTGATGTAGTGCATACCTGAAACCAAAAAGAAATTACTTTTGTGTGGAAGGCAGGTATCAACTTACACCTATATGCCACATTTTACCCCAAAATAAATGCCAGTAGATTGAAGAATATAGAAAATGAAAATAACAAATAGAGGGTGATGTTGATGCATATTCATCTCTAAAGAAGAGCTTCTTAGCACACTGGGAATGGAGGAGGCTGCAAAGAAAACAAAAATGTTAAGGGAAGTCCAAATTCTGTGCAGCACTGAGGGATGCATTGATGTATTTTTCGAAGCTCTTTCCTTCCCTGTAATTCAAAACACTACCCTCTCCTTGTTCTCCTTCAGTGTCATTGAATTGCATTCTCTTGGTCTTCTCCGAGAGCTTTCACCCATTAGTTTGTACTATACGTGTTAGGTTTGCCAGATCCCTGTCTTGTTTCTGTTTCCTCCTCACTCTGTGCTCTCTGAATGTTCTTGTCGACATTCTCAAATGAAATTATCTGTAGGTCGATGACTTCCAGATCTACTTTGTCAACCCTGATCTCTTTTGAGTTCCATATAAATATTTCTGCCACGTTGTTGCTTTACAAGCACATCAAACTTTGTGGGTTCAGATCTGAAATCAGTACCCCTTTCCCAGGACGCATCAGTGCTCCTTCTTCTGTTTTTTTTTGTTTGTTTGTTTGTTTTTATTTTTTTATTTTATGGCTGTGTTGGGTCTTCGTTTCTGTGCGAGGGCTTTCTCTAGTTGCGGCAAGTGGGGGCCACTCCTCATTGTGGTGCACCGGCCTCTCACTATCGCGGCCTCTCTTGTTGCGGAGCACAGGCTCCAGATGCGCAGGCTCAGTAGTTGTGGCTCACTGGCCCAGCTGCTCCGCGGCATGAGGGATCCTCCCAGACCAGGGCTCGAACCCGTGTCCCCTGCACTGGCAGGCAGATTCTCAACCACTGCGCCACCAGGGAAGCCCCTTCTTCTGTTTTGAGTACCATCCCTGCCATGCCCTAAGATGGAAATCTTAGAGTCATCATTGACTCCTTTCTTCCCCATATTCAACACATCAGCTTCTCTTGTCAGTTCTTTCTCAGAATGTCTCTTGGGTCTGGCTTGTCTTGTCTAACTCCACTGCAACTGCCTTAATTCAGAAATTTAGAATCACTCATCTGAAATATTGCAATAGCTTCCCATCTGTTCTTTCTCTCACTAGGCTCTCTTACTATAGTCCCTCCACCAAATTCCTGCCAAGTGATCTTCCTGAAAGCATTTTTAATTGATCATGTCCCTATCCTGTTTTAAAACCTCCCTTGTTCCCACTTCTCGCAGAAGGATTATTTTTTTTTAAACAATATTTTTAACCTCATTTACCTAGAAGACAAATATATAATCCTCAACTCCTTGTACCTCACTGTTCAGGCATCTATTAAACATCTACATCATAGTTTTGCAATTTATCCATTTATGTTTCTGGAAATTCTAAAATGTGCCTTCCCTCAGAATAAGAACTCTATATTATTCATATTTGTATGCCCCAGAGCATAAGCTATTGCCTAGAACAGAGTAGGATCTCAAAAATGGTTATTACTGAATGAATACTTAAAGACAGGAACTGCTAAATTAGCATCTTCCAAAATATGTTTCAGAAGTATGTTAAATACTGTTATATAAAAATATGCTTTTGTAGATAAACCAGTTTGGGACATTTTTGAAAAACAAATGAAATAATTTTTTAACTGGACTAGTTCTCACAATCAATAATATTCTTTAATGTACATAATAAATCTTAAAAAGCAATGTAGTACAAAAATACTCACTGAACTTTTTGCTACCAAACCAATTTTTGAAATGAGTTGCATTCTAAGGAAATTATTTTGAAAATGCTTTTATATGCAGGTTCACTAATTCACTGTAAGAAGATAATAAAGACAGGTTCATCTCATGTACATCTTTATTCATCAGAAGAATATATAATATGATCCAAAGATTATACAGTTTTCTTTAAATTTAAACTATTCTGCAAGGCAGGTAAAAGCAACTTAGGGCAAGGTTACTTTTCCAGTGCCATTCCAAGCAAATATTGTGTATGATTTCCTATTCCTGACAACAACAACGGTAATAAAGTCATAGTTTTTTCTTGGATTGTATTCATATCTTTCACAAAATTGTTGGCTCAGGCCCTTGAGAACTCAGGGTAATGCTGACAATGGAAAGCAAGCACATTGATCGTTACTGTGTACATAGCAAAGCAAACAATCCAAGGAAATAATAATAAATACTTTTTGATTAAGGTATTACAGAAGAAACACAAATTATTCTCAAATTTTACTAGGTAGAAAATGATTTGCTGAGTTAGTAAAAGAGGCAAGTTCTGACTCCATCAACCTGTACTGGGACTCAGGAAATCTGTCCTTTAAAAAGTTTTCCTCGTAATTCTCATGCAAATAGTCCAGAATTAACAGATAACACTTTTACATACCCTGCCTTCACTTATAACAATCTATTAAAAGGCTACACAAAAGAAAATGAACAAACAGAGTGTGATGGTTAGTTTTATATGTCAAATTGGCTGGGCCGTGGTGCCCAGATAGTTGGTCCAACATTATTCTGAATGTTTCTGTGAGGATGTTTTTGACTGAGATTTACATTTAAATCAGTGGACTCTAAGTAAAGCAGATTGCCTGCTATAATGTGGGTGACCTTATCCAATCAGTTGATGACTTGCCTAGAACAAAAGTCTGACCTCCCCACTCCCAACTGAGCAAGAGGAAATTCTCCAGCATACTGCCTTCAGACTTCATCTGCAACAACACTTCTTCCTGGGTCACCAGAAGGCTGCCTTTGGACTTGAACTACAGGTCTCCTTAGTCTCTAACGTGCTAGCCTCTCCCATCAAATTTTGGACTTAAGTCTCCGCAATTATAGGAGATAGCTCCGATAGATAGACAGATAGATAGATAGATAGATAGATAGATAGATAGATAGATAGATAGATAGATAGATAGATAGATAGATCCAATCCTATTGGTTCTGTTTTTCAGAAGAACTCTGACTAATACACAGGGGAAACCATGTCAGCAGTTGTCCAATAACTCTACTCCCAACATTTCCCAAGCTGGGTGATAGAATCCCTGTTGATTGGTTTGCCAGGACTCTGTAATCTTCTGGGAACTTCCATTCCATTTATTCCTCTACCTGTCTACTCCAGCCTGCATGTCTGGTTAAACCAACAGAACTCTGTCCCTAAAACATCAGAAATAAAATTGAGAAAGTGAAATCAATCTCCCTAGGGGTGCCTGAAATATTCTAAAAGAATCCATCCCAGATATTTGTAATATGAAGCCAGGACTGAGAACCACTGATATAAGTCCTATGTGCAAGGTCAAGGCCAGTGGTTTTGTTTGTTTTTCATTCTAGGAGTCATGGAAGCCACTCAATGCTTTTAAATAAGAGGGTGTCCTTATCAGGTTTGAACGTTTTTTTTTATACACTCATGCTGACAGCTGGGACAGAATGAATTGAGTAGGGAGGGAAAAGTGTGAATATAAGAAGATTAAGTGACTTGGGTGAGGAAAACACCAGTGAAGAATAAAATGTTGATGGATTCAAGGTACATTAAGAGATAAAACTGACAGGAAATTATCAATTGATTGTCTGGGTGTGGGTGAAGAGTGAGGGAGTGAGGGGTGACTCCTGGGTTTCTACAAGCAATAGATGGCAACAAGATTCTGCCATTTACTAAATAGGAAACAATGTAAGAGGATCAAGTTTTTAATTCCATCTTGGGCATTTGAGTTTTAAATGCAAAAAGTTGAGTATGTGTATCTAGAATACAGAAATAAATTTGGGAATAATTGTCATACTGACAAGCTCAGTACTCTCTCTTCTTTGACAACACATTGATTCTAGGGACTATGAATTATTACAGAGATGAGAAAGGGGCTGAATTAAAAAGAAAGTATAAAATATTGCAGAAAGAATTTTTTAAACTTATTTAAAGTATGGTCAATATGTGCTTCTTTTAACTATGCTTAAGACACTGCATTGCCTATTCTGAGAAGGAGAAAAAAAAAAAAAGAGATCAATAGTTTCCATATGATCCTTCAAAGCAGTTTTATTTTTCTGTTCTCTGGCTTAGAACTTAAGGGAAGACTCAATTAAGAAGCAGTTTCTAGTAGCAGTTAAAGTCAATGGAAATCCAGTTCTAATCATTTCAATAAAAGTTTCTTTGATTTTTATTTTAGCTATTAACAGATCTACATATGCCAATATTATTTATTCTTGATGTTAGAGAAATATGTCTAAATGTTGTCTGACCTACGAAGGGGATTGATTTTCTTGGCTCCAGAGTATTACTTCCATGGTGAATCTGAAAACAGTGACTATGGCCTCAGGAAACTATAGGTGACTAGAGAAAAGTAGTTACTAAAATTTTTCCTGAAGTTACCAGCAGTGCCTCTCTGAGAAAAATTGAGTTTTCTAACAGAATGATCCTTCTCTTAAGGCTTGGCAGATCTCAAGTGTGGGCCCTGTAATTACTCATCTCTAAAACTGGCAGAGCTGTGAATGCAGACAAACAATTGGTGGATGGCAGTCAAAGACATGATGGCTTTTTTTCAGCAAACATTCTCGCAGAAGATAAAATAAAAGATAATTGACAGATCATTGACATTGAAGCAACAGATGAAAAGTAAAACAATAAGTTGGTTATATAGGTATAGGAGAAATAATTTATAATTAGTAGGTGGATTTATTTGTTCCTCGTGATGATAAAGCTTAAGTGTGTTTGATAAACCATCTATTTAAACAACAGCAGCAACTTATACTTACTGATTGTAGTAGAAAAGTTCAGACCAATAGTGAAAGAGACGGAAGAGACCTCACACTCACAAATATCAAGCCGTTTGACATCCGTTTTTACCGCTAGAGTTGCATGGTTTAAATAATAAATCTTTCTTAAATCTTAAAAATCCACTGCAACTACTCAAGGGTTCCCTGCGGAAGAAGCTAATCAGGCTATCATTTAACCAGGACTCACAGGTTAGGGACAGTAGGTGGCAGCCCATCTTCTTGGCTGGGGGTGCAGTGATTGGCAGAAGCCCATGACATAGCATTTGTTAAATATTTTGACTATCTCTCCTGGGCCTACCTGAAGCCACTATTTGCTAAAACCTGGAGGAATAGTTACACTTAATCAAAGAGACATGGTTAATCCAAAATGATATGTGGTGTGAAAAACATTCCTATTTGTCTTTGAAATGTATTTTTGTACTAACATTTGAATGTGTGTCTGATGTTCTGAGAAATGACTTCAAAGAGATTAATGAAGCCATACTGTGAAGACCTGACTCAGGAGAGCTGGGAAATGGTCCAGCTTTCTCTTCATTCTGCTTCCCTGCCGAACTCCTCTTTGACTCCCACTCTCGGACACCACAAGGAATAGCTCAAATGTCAGTTAGAATCATGTCAGTCCATATAGAAAGGAGAGATGAGCGTGTGAGAACCACAGACTTTTTTTTTGCAGCAGGCAATGCAGATTTTTTAAAAAATAACTATATTTGTGGATTATGTATTCAGTATGCATTTTCTTTTTATCCTAATCCTTTCCAACAGTCTCTGGTTTTTATTTAGAGATCCCAGCGTTTCCAGGAAAATTGGCTCCCCTCCCAGCTTCAGGTATGGGTAATGGGACCTGGGCATCCTCCAAGCTTCAGGTGCGGGAATGTGACCTTGACACAGTACATCCCGTTCTCTTCGCCACAGTCATGGGGTTCAGACCTGAATATTCATTCTCAACTGACACAATAATGGTAAACCTTAGGATTGTTGAAGTGTTGCAACTGGGCTCCCTTCCTTAGATGATTTTGCATATAGATGTGAGGCCTAAATCTGCTGCAGTCATTTTAATAAAGTCATCATGAGGAAAAACCAATATATAAAGATGGACAGAGCTGAAAGACACAGAGCTGGATCCCTCATGATATTACAAACCTCAGGATAAAGGCAATCCTGAGCCTGCCCTTCTCCTTCCAGCAATAAATCTACTCAACTAAAATGTTCCTTTATTTCTTAAGCCAATTAAAGTGGAGTTTTCTGTTATTTGCAATTCCAGGCCTTCTAATTAAAACAGTAAGTCAACAAACAGGTAATTAAGCTGATTAGGAACTGTCAATTATGTTAAAATATAAATGTTGCCAATGAATATAAAGCAGAATTCCACCACAGATAATCACAAGTCGATACACACATTCACTTCTCTCTTCACACACACACAAACACACACACACATGCCACCAATCTATGTTATCTGCTATATTTTAATTCAGTTGAGCTGTATATTTTCACAGAATACATGACAAGAAGACAAAAGTAACGTCTATGTTATGAGTTAAGATTCACTTGATCCTGGGAGAACAGCCTGTATGAAAGTGGAAATATCTCAAATATTGGGATATTCAGCCTCAAAAGTTCTAGTAACTTAAGCTTTTGTGCTTTAGTCAGAGGTAAATTAAATCTTTTTGTACAAAGAAGCATACTAATTTTGATTAGAAGAAAGATAACCACAAACGGCATTATCAATGAATGAAAATAAATCAAATGCCAGAAATTAGACTTATCTTTATATAATCGTATTACTCAAAATGGCATGCCATCATTGTCAATATTTTAAAATATTCAGAAGAGTCTTATGTCCTTTATAGGTATTTCTTTTGTTGTATTATTTAAGTAATGACCATTTTCTTGTATATGTTAGAACCAAGGGCAAAAAGAAGTCAGCAGTCAGCAAAGTTAATGAAGTGAAAAAAAATGCTGTCATTTTTATGGAATATGATGGTAAGTATAAATATATAACGAATCTTTTCTCCCAAATTTTGCTACAACAGTTTCTTTGACCTATGATCCAGGGGTTGCAGCAAGACAAATTCACCAGATAAAATGTTGCCAATATTACTGGGTATCTGCACAGAAGTAATTAAAATATTAATAAAGAGAGTGTCATGATGGAAGGTCGTGTTGCTGTTGTTCAGACCCCACATCGAGGTAATTGCTTTCGCTACAAAAAATTCTTGGAGCTGCTTCATTAGCCTCCCCTTGTAGTCAGAACAACTGCAGCAAAGCTGTTCCTAAAAGTGCCCACACGTGCTGCCAGAGTAATGGCTTACGCCGAGCCCTGAGCGTTCTGCTGAGATGTGTGGGTCCCATTGCCAGGCTCATCCTTGACAGCAACTGGGAAACAGGAATTACGACACAATAGAAAGATAAATCCATCGCAGCCACAGCAGCCAAAGAGAAAGGCAGAAAGACAAAGTTCAGTGATGGTTCAGGCGATTTGGGTGACGTCAGTGGCAGACATATAAGATTGAGTTATCAACTGAATTCTGAAATTCAGCAGAATCTGAGAGATTTCAAGGACAGCCATGAACAAATCCAAAATTGGTGCTGGGTATGAAAGAGTTCTAAAGACAGAAGTTGTGCTTACTCTATAACTAAGCAAGGGAATAAATGGTCTTACCTATACGGTCCTGACTTCCTATAATTTAAAAAAAAATAGGAACTTATTACACCATATTGTATACTATCATGTCAATTGTATATTGACAATCAAAGAAATTGTATAATATTCACGGGGGTTTTTTTAGTACATGGGAATGAGGTATCTCCCTCTTCATCTTAGCCATGAATTTATAAATTAAAAAACACACGAAAGATTGTGATTATTGAGTTACACTATAGATACAATTTATAGAGGACTAAAGCAGAAAAACACAAAGCAGTTTTACGTCATCATTTTAGCTTCAACATCATCACCATTATCATGGTCATCACTGTCACCATCATAAGACAAAATGACTATCAGACAGTTGAACTAGATTCTGTAACTTGTAAATATAACATACCTAATGTGAAACAATGTTATCAAGAGGTAGATTTCTCTGCTGTGAAGGTAGAGGAAAAATAAGCCAAATGGGCAACTGTTGACATGCCAACAGTGTTCCATAATAGGATCACAGGTTCTATAGAACAGGTACAACCAAGAGGAGGGAAGGCTGTATTCTATTCCTGGCTTGGTAACACTGGCCATAGATATCGCACCTAACTCTCTGTTTTCTAACTTCACGGTCACCCAGTAATTTTTTATAATAATTTGGCTTCTCATGTAAAATTTCTTGAGCAGTAAATAAAATTATTATTATCATTGATTATTAGTCATTTGACATTCAGGTTTTTATGTGTCAGCTCCTTTTAGCGTATTTAACAGGAAACTGTCCCCCACAATCCTGTGATCTCTAAATTTAATTTAATTTCTAATCCTGAGAGAAGGAGGAACAGACCTTGCAATGAGGAGACCCATCTAGCATCAAGACATCCTTCCCAAGTAACATCCCATCTCTCCCTCTGTGCCTTTGGTTTTCTGACTTTCTTTACCTTTCCCTCCCATTTACCAAAGGAAAAATGATCATTAAGGATGGTTTTGTCGTATTTGCTAATTCACAATAACTATAAGAAAATTATTATTTTCTAGCAAGATGTGAGTAAACAGCAAAGGAGACTAGGAAAGTGCAGATAATAATTCAAAGGAAGATATTTATTTGATAAGTAAAAATTTCCACAGTTATAACAGTAATTTGAAATACTAGAAAAATTCACAAAACATATGTTAATATAAATCTTTTGAAAACCGATCTATGAGTAGATTTCAAGTATCTTAAGGGTGTCCGCAGACTTTAAACTGGAAGTTCAGTTACTCAGATAGCATTCCAAGGAGTAATTCTACAGCAGAAACAAGGTTCATATACAAAGATGTTCATTGCTTGCATTGCTTACAACCTAACAAAACTGGTCAAACCCAATGACCTACAATAAGAAATATCTAAGTAACAAATGGTGTATCTATTGGATGGACTATGTTCACTAAGATATTGGAATGACATAGAAAATATTTACATTAGTTTTTTTGTTGAGTAAAAGGACAAAAAATATGCTAAAATATTAATAACACTGGTCTTTGGATAATATAATTATGGGTGTTTTTAACGTTTATTTTTCCTTTTTCATATTTTCAAAATTTTTATTAATAAACTTGATGGCTTCATAATGAAAAATTGCTTCCGATTGAGTCAATATTTAAAAACACTTGTTGGTAGAAGAAATGGAAATTGTCACTATAGACAAATCGATTTATGTATAAGAACAACATCTCTCTCAGATATTTATTTGAAGCATTTTTAATCTTTGAGTCGAACACAGCTCTTTCATTTTTTTATTCACTTATCCACTGAATATTTATAGAGCACTTACTGTATATCTGGTGCAAAGATGTGCTCTGGGAATGCAATGAAAACTAGACCTTATTCTTCTCTTCAAGTTGTTTCTAGTTTGTATCACAGATGCTACTGTAATAGTCAATTAAAATAGAGTGTAGTATGGACTTGATAACATGGAAACACATGGAGAGCAGCTACCCCAGTCAGGGACAGTTCCCCAGAGGAGGAGACCCTATGCTAAATCTTGATAACTAAAACTTATTGAATGCTTATAATGAGTCAAATAATGTTCTATTTTCATATATAAACTTATTAAGTATAACAATCCTAGGATGTTAATTTTTTTTTTTTTTTTTTTTTTTTTTTATTTATGGCTGTGTTGGGTCTCAGTTCCTGTGCGAGGGCCTTCTCCAGCTGCGGCAAGTGGGGGCCACCCCCCATCACAGTGCGCGGGCCTCTCACCACCGCGGCCTCTCTTGCTGCGGAGCACAGGCTCCAGACGCGCAGGCTCAGCAATTGTGGCTCACGGGCCCAGCCGCACCGCGGCACGCGGGATCCTCCGGGACCAGGGCTCGAACCCGTGTCCCCTGCACCGGCAGGGGGACTCCCAACCACTGCGCCAGCAGGGAAGCCCCCTAGGATGTTAATTTTGATATGAATTTTATCATGCAGATACATACAGATGAGAAAACTAAAGCAGAGACAGGTCATACAGGTAATTAGTGACAGAACTGGGATTTGAAGGTACAAAGTCTAACATCAGAGTCCCTCATCTTAGCCACTACACTCATTTGTCAAACATGGTGTGGTTAAGAAAGAATAAACAAAGAAAGAAGCAGGTGAAATGACAAACAGGTGAGAAAACCCAGGAACACAGCAGGTTGGGGAGCTGGACTGCAGAGAACTAGTTGGGGGCGATGGGAGGGAGGTTGAAAAGGCAGCAGTCATCAAGTTACCATAGACCCTTTGTGACATGCTCAAGAGATTGAAATTTATCTTGAATGGATGGGAGAACAGTTCAAAAGTGTTTTCCCAAAAGTGCCATGATCAAATGCATTTTGGAAAGGTCACTCTTTTGAGTGAGAATAATGGATTCGAGGAAATATAGAAGCAGCGAAGGGGTGAGATAGAAGGTTTTATGATCCAAACTATTTAGATTGACTCATTATCAGGTAATTGTTTTCTAATGTTTGATGATTTGTCATGATTAGAGTTTGGAATCTGACTAATGTCATATCATTTAGATAATAAGTAATTGAGTATAGTGATTATGATGATTACCCTCTCTAAAATTGGACAGAAAAATAATAATAAAATATTCATTTCATAGATTCAGAGCACTTTTTAAATGGGCTATCTTTCCATAGTGCTTAAACAGTTGTAAGTGACTGAGTGAGGAAAAGAAGAGGTAAGCTGTCAATTTGCTCTGTCCAAATGAATTCTGTTCTTCTCCCATGTCCAGACATATTTATACAATAAAGAATCTTAATAAACCCTGTGTTAGTTTTCTAAGGCCACAATAGCAAATTACCACAGGCTGGGTGGCTTAAACAACATTTTTTTCTCACAGTTCTAGACGCTGGAAATCCAAGATCAAGATGTCAGCGAGTTTGGTTTCTCTTGAGACCTCTCTCCTTGGCTCGCAGGTGGCTGTCTTCCTCCTGTGTCTTATATAAACTTTCCTCTGTACAGCAGAAACTAACACAACATTGTAAAGCAATTATACTCCAATAAAGATATTAAAAAATAAATAAGATAAACTTTCCTCTGTGCCAGCATGCATCCCTGGAATCTCCAAATACAGTCACATCATAAGATACTAATGGTTAGGGCTTCAACATATGAATTTTGGGGGTTTAGAATTCAGACTTTAACAATAACCATTCTAATAAATTGTATGAATTATGAATTGTAAGAGGTGTTCATTATTTATTTCAGTTTCCTGAAATCAAGGCAAATAACTTACAAAGAAGTATCACGTGGCCAGGAGAACATACGTAATTACAGAAACCAAACATAGTGTTTCTACTTTTTTTAATTTTTATTTTTTCTCAGCTGTACTGAAATATAATTGACATACAACGTTATGTAAGTTTAAGGTGTACAACATGGTCATTTGATACACATGTATATTGCAACCTGATTACCGCTTAAGGTTAGCTAATTCATCCATCACATAATTGTAATTTGTTCTGTAAGGAGAACATTTAAGATCTGCTGTCTTTTTCTTCATCTGATTTATTTCATTCAGCATAATATCCTCAAGGTCTATCCCTGTTGTTACAAATGTCAAGATTTCATCTTTTGTGTGGCTGAGTAGCATTCCACAACATGTAAATACCACATCTTCTTTATCCATTCATTTGTTGATGGACACTTAGGTTGTTTCCATATCTTGGCTATGGTAAATAATGCTACGATGAACACAGGAGTGCATGTATCTTTTCAAATTACTGTTTCTGTATTCTATGGATAAATACCCAGAAGTGGAATAGCTGGATCATACACTAGGTTTATTTTTAATTTTTTGAGGAATCTCCATACTGTTCTCCACAGCAGCTGTACCAACTTACATTCCCTCCAACAACGTACAAGGATTCCCTTTTCTCCACATCCTTGTTACCATATGATTTCACTCATATGTGAAATATAATAAGTAAATAAATAAATAAATGAACAAACCACACTAAACAAAAATAAACACATAGATAATAAGAAGAGACTAGTGGTTACCAGAAAGGAAAGGGTTAGGGGCAGGAGGGCAAAATGCTAAAGGGGATCAACTGTACGGTGACAGAGGGTAATGAAATTTTTGGTAGTGAACATGTTGTAGTGTAAACAGAAGTAGAAGTATAATGTTGTACACATGAAATTTATATAATGTTATAAACCAATGTTGTCTCAAAAGTTAATTCATTAAAAAAAAAAGTCTACTGTCATAGCAACTCATATGATTTTTTGACTACCAAGTACAAAATATCAGATGAAAGATGTTAAAATCATTTTATGTCAGGTAGAAAAGTCACTTTAAAATAACAACCAAAATAAATTTATCAGATTTAGGACTAAAGTCTGTTGTAAAGTACCAAATGATGACACCTTGTGTAGGCAACAAAAAAAAAAAAAAAAAAAAAATTCTTTCTGAAGAAATAGAGACAATCATTTTTATTTCTTAGAAACTAGTCGAGAGATTAGAAAATAAGTTAATAGCAATGCATACATTCAAATTCATAATAACCTAATTTACACTGTTTGAAGGAAAAGGGCTTTGGCATCATCTGTTACACCAAAATAAATGATGCAGCGTCTACTTGGGGGAAAAATAATCGTTGATCACTAAGTTGAAAGAATTCTTCTTAATCATACGTGTATATCTAAATAATAAGTACATCTGTTTTGAGTTTACTGAAATACACAGCATTTATTTTTGCTGCTATTCACATTCCCAAGAAAAATATGAACAGAAGAGAGAGTAGGGCTAGTTTAGTTACACAATGCCACACCCTTAGTTGTCTCAAAGTATCATTTCCTTGTAGAGATGAAGAAAGAAAAGGAAGTGAGTTTGGAACAAGAATGGTGTTGAGCACAGATTTTTAAGGATCTAGTTGTCCAGGCCTAGTTTCTCTATAAAATTGGAACAAAAACAGTACCTACTTTAGACAAATTGTTTTAAAGATTAAATAAGATAATGCTTAAGTGCTTAGCTCAATGCTCACAACTGAATAAAAGAAAGGACGCTGGCTTCTTCTTTTTATTCACATTCATTTTTTTTAATCCAAAAACTAAGGAAAGGGTAGTATTGGAACTTTGGAAACCAGAAATGATGAAGTCATACCAAAATCCAAAATTATTATTTTTATTATTTTGGTTCGTGTGCCTTTCCTTTATGTAAGAGCAGCCCCAATGTTTCCTATAGGTTAAAAAGATTGTCTTCAATGCAACATTTATAGATAAGTACCAGAAAAGTCCTCTTTCAAAAAATATCTATTCTTCAATCTTGTTTTGTTATTTCCCTGAAATTTTCACATTAAAAGATTCACCTGTTGATGTCAAGTATTGATCTAGCTTTTTTTTTTTCCCGAACATCTTTATTGGAGTATAATTGCTTTATATTGTTCTGTTAGTTTCTGCTGTACAACAAAGTGAATCAGCTATACCTATACTTATATCCCTGTATCTTCTCTCTCTTGCATCTCCCTTCCACCCTCCCTCTTGGTGGTCACAAAGCACCGAGCTGATCTCCCTGTCTATGCGGCTGCTTCCCACTAGCTATCTATTTTACATTTGGTAGTGTGTATATGTCCATGCCACTCTCTCACTTCATCCCAGCTTACCCTTCCTCCTCCCCATGTCCTCAAGTCCATTCTCTACGTCTGTGTCTTTATTCCTGTCCTGCCCCTAGGTTTTTAGAACCAGTTTTTTTTTTTAAGATTCCATATATATGTGTTAGCATACAGTATTTGTTTTTTGCTTTCTGACATACCTCATTCTGTATGACAGACTCTAGGTCCATCCACCTCACTACAAATAACTCAATTTCGTTTCTTTATTTGGCTGAGTAATATTCCATTGTATATATGTGCCACATCTTCTTTATCCATTCATCTGTTGATGGACACTGAGGTTGCTTCCGTGTCCTGGCTACTGTAAATAGTGCTGCAATGAACATTGTGGTACATGAAACTTTTTGAATTATGATTTTCTCAGGATATATGCCCAGTAGTGGGAATGCTGAGTTGTATGGTAATTCTATTTTTAGTTTTTTAAGGAACCTCCATCGTGTTCACCATAGTGACTGTATCAATTTACATTCCCACCAACAGTGTACGAGGGTTCCCTTTTCTCCACACCCTCTCCAGCATTTATTGTTTGTAGATTTTTTGATGATGGCCATTCTGACTGGTGTGAGGTGATGCCTCATTGTAGTTTTGATTTGCATTTCTCTAATGATTCGTGATGTTGAGCATCCTTTCATGTGTTTCTTGGCAATCTGTATATCTTCTTTGGAGAAATGTCTATTTAGGTCTTCTGCCCTTTTTTGGATTGGGTTGTTTGTTTTTTTGATATTGAGCTGCATGAGCTGCTTGTAAATTTCGGAGATTAATCCTTTGTCAGTTGCTTCATTTGCAAATATTTTCTCCCATTCTGAGGGTTGTATTTTCGTCTTGTTTATGGTTTCCTTCACTGTGCAAAAGCTTTTAAGTTTCATTAGGTCCCATATTTTTATTTTTGTTTTTATTTCCATTTCTCTAGGAGGTGGGTCAAAAAGGATCTTGCTGTGATTTATGTCATAGAGTGTCATGCTTATGTTTTCCTCCAAGAGTAATATAGTGCCTGGTCTTACATTCAGGTCTTTAATTCATTTTGAGTTTATTTTTTTGAATGATGTTAGGGAGTGTTCAAATTTCATTCTTTTACATGTAGCTGTCCAGTTTTCCCAGCACCACTTATTGAAGAGGTTGTCTTTTCTCCATTGTATATTCTTGCCTCCTTTATCAAAGATAAGGTGTCCATATGTGTGTGGGTTTATCTCTGGGCTTTCTATCCTGTTCCATTGACCTACATTTCTGTTTTTGTGCCAGTACCACACTGTCTTGATTACTGTAGCTTTGTAGTATAGTCTGAAGTCAGGGAGCATGATTCTGCCAGCTCCGTTTTTCTTTCTCAAGATTGCTTTGGCTATTTGGGGTCTTTTGTGTTTCCATACAAATTGTGAAATATTTTGTTCTCGTTCTGTGAAAATGCCTTGGTAGTGTGATAGGGATTGCATTGAATCTGTAGATTGCTTTGGGTAGTATCGTAATTTTCACAATGTTGATTCTTCCAATCCAGGAACATGGTATATCTTTCCATCTGTTTGTATCATCTTTAATTTCTTTAATCAGGGTCTTATAGTTTTTTGCATACAGGTCTTTTGTCTCCTTAGGTAGGTTTATTCCTAGCTATATTATTCTTTTTCTTGCAATGATAAATGGGAGTGCTTCCTGAATTTCTCTTTCAGATTTTTCATCATGAGTGTATAGGAATGCAAGTGATTTCTGTGCATTAATTTTGTATCCTGCTACTTTATCATATTCATTGATTACTCCTAGTAGTTTTCTGGTAGCATCTGTAGTATTCTCTATGTATAGTATCATGTCATCTGCAAACAGTGACAGCTTTACTCCTTCTTTTCCGATTTGGATTCCTTTTATTTCTTTTTCTTCTCTGATTGCTGTGGCTAACACTTCCAAAACTATGTTGAATAATAGTGGTGAGAGTGGGCAACCTTGCCTTGTTCCTGATCTTAGTGAAACTGGTTTCAGTTTTTCACCATTGAGAACAATGTTGGCTGTGGGTTTCTCATATATGACCCTTATTATGTTGAGGTAAGATCCCTCTATACCTACTTTCAGGAGGGTTTTTATCATAAATAGGTGTTGAATTGTGGTGAAAGCTTTCCCTGCATCTATTGAGATGATCAAATGGTTTTTCTCCTTCAGTTTGTTAATATGGTTATCACATTGACTGATTTGCCTATATTGAAGAACGCTTGCATTCCTGGGGTAAACCCCACTTGATCATGGTGCATGATCCTTTTAATATGCTGTTGGATTCAGTTTGCTAGTACTTTGTTGAGGATTTTTGCACTTACATTCATCAGTGATATTGGCCTGTAGTTTTCTTTCTTTGTGACATCTTTGTCTGGTTTTGGTATCAGGGTGATGGTGGCCTCGTAGAATGAGTTTGGGAGTGTTCCTCCCTCTGCTATATTTTGGAAGAGTTTGAGAAGGATAGGTGTTAGCTCTTCTCTAAATGTTTGATAGAATTCGCCTGTGAAGCCATCTGGTCCTGGGCTTTTGCTTGTTGGAATATTTGTAATCACAGTCTCAATTTCAGTGCTTGTGATTGTTTATATTCTCTATTTCTTTCTGGTTAAGTCTTGGTAGGTTGTGCTTTTCTAAGAATTTGTCCATTTCTTCCAGGTTGTCCATTTTATTGGTATATAGTTGCTTGTGCTAATCTCTCATGATCCTTTGTATTTCTGCAGTGTCAGTTGTTACTTCTCCTTTTTCCTTTCTAATTTTACTGATTTGAGTCTTCTCCCTTTTTTTCTTGCTGAGTCTGGCTAATAGTTTATCAAATTTGTTTATCTTCTCAAAGAACCAGCTTTTAGTTTTATTGATCTTTGGTGTTTCCTTCATTTCTTTTTCATTTATTTGTCATCTGATCTTTATGATTTCTTTCCTTCTGTTAACTTTAGGGTTTTTTTGTTCTTCTTTCTCTAATTGCTTTCAGTGTAAGGTTAGGTTGTTTATTTGAGATTTCTTGTTTCTTGAGGTAGGATTGTATTGCTATAAACTTCCCCTTAGAACAGTTTTTGCTGCATCCTATAGGTTTTGTGTTGTCATGTTTTCATTGTCATTTGTTTCTAGGTATTTTTGATTTCTTCAGCGATCTCTTGGTTATTTTGTAGTGTATTTTTTAGTCTCCATGTGTTTGTATTTTTTACAAATTTTTTCCTGTAATTGATATCTAGTCTCATAGCGTTGCGGTCAGAAAAGATACTTTATACGATTTCAATTTTCTTAAATTTACCAAAGCTTGATTTGTGACCCAAGATATGATCTATCCTGGGAAATGTTCCATGAGCACTTGAGAAGAAAGTGTATGCTGTTGTTTTTGGATGGAATGTCCTATAAATATCAATTCAGTCCATCTTGTTTAATGTATCATTTAATGTTTGTGTTCCCTTATTTATTTTCCTTTTGGATGATCTGTCTGTAGGTGAAAGTGGGGTGTTAAAGTCGCCTATTATGATTATATTACTGTCGATTTCCCCTTTTATGGTTGTAAGTATTTGCCTTATATATTGAGGTGCTCCTATGTTGGGTGCATAAATATTTACAATTACTATATCTTCTCCTTGGATTGATCCCTTGGTCATTATGTAGTGTCCTTCTTTGTCTCTTGTAACATTCTTTATGTTAAAGTCTATTGTGTCTGATATAAGAATCAGAACTCTGGCTTTCTTTTGATTTCCATTTGCATGGAATATCTTTTTCCATCCCCTCACTTTCAGTCTGTATGTGTCCCTTGGTCTGAAGTGGGTCTCTTGTAGACAACATATATATGGGTCTTGTTTTTGTATCCATTCAGCCAGTCTACGTTATTTGGTTGGAGCATTTAATCCATTTACATTTAAGGTAGTTACCAATATGTATGTTCCTGTTACCATTTTCTTAATTGTTTTGGGTTTGTTATTGTAGGTCTTTTCCTTCTCTTATGTTTCCTGCCTAGAGAAGTTCCTTTAGCATTTCTGGTAAAGCTGGTTTGGTGGTGCTGAATTCTCTTAGCTTTTGCTTGTCTTTAACTGTTTTAATTTCTCCACTGAATCTGAATGAGATCCTTGCTGAGTACAGTAATTTTGGGTTTAGGTTTTTCCCTTTCATCACTTTAGATATGTCCTGCCACTTCCTCTGGCTTGCACAGTTTCTGTTGAAAGATCAGCTGCTAACCTTATTGGTATTCCCTTGTATGTTATTTGTTGTTTTTCCTTTCCTGCTTTTAATATTTTTTTCTTTGTATTTAATTTTTGATAGTTTGATTAATATGTGTCTTGGCGTATTTCTCCTTGGATTTATCCTGTATGGGACTCTCTGCTCTTCCTGGACTTGATTGACTATTTCCTTTCACATATTAGGGAAGTTTTCAACTATAATTTTTTCAAATATTTTCTCAGTCCCTTTCTTTTCCTCTTCTTCTTCTGGGACCCCTATAATTCTAATGTTGGTGTGTTTAATGTTGTCCCAGAGGTCTCTGAGACTGTCCTCAATTGTTTTCATTCTTTTTTCTTTATTCTGCTCTGCAGCAGTTATGTCCACTATTTATCTTCCAGGCCATGTATCCGTTCTTCTGCCTCATTTATTCTGCTATTGATTCCTTCTAGAGAATTTTTAATTTCATTTATTATGTTGTTCATCATTTTTTGTTTGCTCTTTAATTCTTCTAGATCCTTGTTAAACGTTTGTTATATTTTCTCCATTCTATTTCCAAGATTTTGGATCATCTTTACTATCATTACTCTGAATTCTTTTTCAGGTAGACTGCCTATTTCCTCTTCATTTGTTTGTTCTGGTGGGTTTTTACCTTGCTCCTTCATCTGCTGTGTGTTTCTCTGTCTTCTTATTTTGTTTAACTTACTGTGTTTGGGGTCTCCTTTTTGCAGGCTGCCGGTTCGTTGTTCCCATTGTTTTTGGTGTCTGCCCCCAGTGGCTAAGGTTGGTTCAGTGGCTTGTGTAGGCTTCTTGTTGGAGGGGATTGGTGCCTGTGTTCTGGTAGATGAGTTTGGATCTTGTCTTTCCGGTTGTCAGGCCTGCAACTGGTGGTGTGTTTTGGGGTGTCTGTAACCTTATTATGATTTTAGGCAGCCTCTCTGCTAATGGGTGGGGTTGTGTTCCTGTCTTGCTAGTTGTTTGGCATAGGGTGTCCAGCACTGTAGTGTGCTGGTCGTTGAGTGGAGCTGGGTCTTAGTGTTGAGATGGAGATCTCTGGCAGAGCTTTCACCATTTGATATTACGTTTGATATTACTGATTTTTTAGTAATATCACAAATTTTTTAGTAATATCAGTATTACTAATTTTTAAGTAATAAATATTTAGTTTGATATTACTAATTTGATATTACTGGTCCACCGGGAGGCCTCTGGTGGACCAGTGTCCTGAACTCTGCTCTTCCACCTCAGTGGCACAGGGCTGACACCCGGCTGGAGCACCAAGACCCTGTCAGCCACATGACTCAGAAGTAAAGGGAGAAAGAAAGAAAGAGAGAAAGAATAAAATAAAATAAATGTATTAAAAATAAAAAATAAAGAAATTATTAAAAATTCAAAACTTAAAAAGTAATTTAAAAAAACGAAAGAAAGAAAGAAGAGAGCAACCAAACCAAAAACAAATCCACCAATGATAACAAGCACTAAAAACTATACAAAAAAAAAAAAAAAACGGACAGACAGAGCCCTAGGACAAATGGTAAAATCAAAGCTATACAGACAAAATCATATAAATCCACTGCCTCAATTTTGGGATGATTCCTTATCTATTCAGGTATCCTAGAGATGCAGGGTACATCACATTGATTGTGGAGATTTAATCTGCTGCTCCTGAGGCTGTTGGGAGAGATTTCCCTTTCTCTTCTTTGTTCTCACAGCTCCTGGAGTTCAGCTTTGGATTTGGCCCCACCTCTGAGTGTAGGTTGCCTGAGGGCATCTGTTCTTCGCTCAGATAGGACAGGGTTAAAGGAGCAGCTGATTATGGAGCTATGGCTCACTCAGGCCAGGGGGAGAGAGGGGTACAGATGCGGGGCGAGCCTGCGGCGGCAGAGACCAGCATGACATTGCAACAGCCTGAGGCACGCCATGTGTTCTCCTGGGGAAGTTGTCCCTGGATCACGGGACCCTGGCAGTGGCGGGCTGCACAGTCTCCCGGGAGGGTAGATGTGGATAGTGACCTGTGCTTGCACACAGGCTTCTTGGTGGCGGCAGCAGCAGCCTTAGTGTCTCATGCCCGTCTCTAGGGTCCGTGCTGAGAGCAGCGGCTTGCCCCCATCTCTGGAGCTCGTTTAGGCCATGCTCTGAATCCCCTCTGCTTGCGCACCCTGAAACAATGGTCTCTTGACTCTTAGGCGGTTCCAGACTTTTTCCTGGACTCCCTCCCGTCTAGCTGTGGCACACTAGCCCCCTTCAGGCTGTGTTCACTCCACCAACCGCAGTCCTCTCCCTGGGATCTGACCTCCGAAGCCCGAGCCTCAGCTCCCATCCCCAGCCCGTCCCGGCGGGTGAGCAGACAAGTCTCTCGGGCTGGTGGGTGCTGGTTGGCACCGATCCTCCGTGTGGGAATCTCTCCGCTTTGCCCTCCACACCCCTGTGGCTGCGCTCTCCTCCGTGGCTCCGAAGCTTCCCCCTTCCACCACCTGCAGTCTCTGCCCGCGAAGGGGCTTCCTAGTGTGTGGAAACATTTCCTCCTTCACAGCTCCCTTCACGATGTGCAGGTCCTGTCCCTATTTTTTTGTCTCTGTTTTTTCTTTTTTCTTTTGCCCTACCCAGGTACGTGGGGAGTTTCTTGCCTTTTGGGAAGTCTGAGGTCTTCTGCCAGCATTCAGTAGGTGTTCTGTAGGAGTTGTTCCACATGTAGATGTATTTCTGATGTATTTGTGGGGAAGAAGATGATCTCCACGTCCTACTCCTCTGCCATCTTGAAGGTCCTCTCTGATCTAGCTTTTTTACAATAAAATATTCTTACAAAAGTAGATTTCAAACCTTTCTTTTTGGTAGCCCAGTGCATTATTAAAACAAGCATTAATGGCATTTGAAATACAAAAGTAAAAACAGAGCTACGCTTGTTGAAGCAGCCTCAGGGAACGAGGAGCCCAGAACACTAAGCTAAAATAGCAAATTTAGAATACTATTGTCTTAAAGAATGTAATGTTTTCCAGTGAATAAGTTCAGCAATTCATTTTCTGCAAAGGTTACAAAAATGCTAAGTGTAGCTGAATTAGAAACGCAACAGAAAATGAGATGTCTTTGGAACTGAGGCTAGTACTAATTGGCCCTTTCTGAATCTTTTTTCCTGAGAATGCTTTTTTTTCCCTATGGCTCAGCTATGGTTACAGTAAGTATATTAACAGAACTTATTTTCCCACTTTCCTGCTTTTCCTAGAATCATTTTATCAATGTTGGCAGTTTTTCACCCAACCGTGTGACAGTTTATCTCCAAGAAGTACATTCTCACACACAGACTTATTTTAAATTATATAATATTATAACTTGCACAAATAAATGTTTCAAATGGGTCTAGTGCTTGTTAAATGCCTAGGTGGCACTGGAGTATGTACTTACCCTAAGAAATTAACAGCCACCACTTCATTGACTGATTTGGAAATTATCTACTCAATTATAAGTCATGCAGCCATTCCCAGATGTTCGTTAGTTATTGCTTATTCAGAGGACTGGCTATATTGGTGTTCATATATTTTTAGATTTATTAGAGTGTGAACATATACTGTAATTACACGATGCAGATGAACCACCATCTGCAGATATTTCTCCTCCTCTCAAGGACTTTCAGATCAAACTGAGTCATATTCCACTGATGAGTTTCCCCTGGATTAAAGCTTTACAGCACTGTAAATGACAATAATTATGGAGCTGAAAATATAATGTTTCTTTGGACTAGAAACTTCCTTTTCTGTCTTTTCATGCTTTTAAAATAACTTCTAAAATAAACCACGTCTTGTGTGATATGTTAATAAGCCCTTTGGGGCAACATTATTAAATATGTTTTAAATAGACTATTATTGATACATGAGCAATTTACTTTTAGGTCACAATTTAGAGACCAAAATAGCAACTTAAATATTCAATGATGATTCTTAAACATGTATCTTTATCCAATTAGTCACCTTGTCTTCCTCATCCTATCTCAGTTGTGGTGTGCTGCATATTTATGGATATTTTGAGAAAATACTTATTGGAAAAGTCTACAGTAGAGGGGTTCTCTAGAAGCTGTCCAGATATTCCTACCATAGCCTAACATCACAAATTGGACATTCAAATACTATCAGCAAATTTTGCTTGTAAAAAATGAATTTACAGGATTATTTGAAACAGGTATTTTTTAAAATTGTGTTTTCCTTTTTCTGTGGATTACCCACTCAGAAATATATTATTTTAATACTATGGAGCAAAAGATTATGACTTTGTACAGTCTCTTGGAGAATACTAGCTTTGTTTTTGAATTATAACAAACGAATAGGCTTTGGGAAGTTCATTCACAGACCTGTAAAACCAGTATATCCTGTTTGAAAGATTTCTCCTCAATCTCAATGTTACATTATTCAACACATATTTATTGCAGGTCTAAAATGGGCAGAACTCAATTGTATATTTGGTAGATCCAGATAAAAACAGCAACATGGTTTTGATGTCCTTCTTATTAACTAATGGGAGCAGATAGATGTAAAACTGTCCAACTCTAGTAACAAGAATGAAGTTGATGCCAGAATATAGGCTCAAGCAATGTTCTGGAAGGAAAACAATGAGTAGAAAGGATTAATTCTGGTTGGGATTTCTCAGCTATCTGTCTGCCTAGTATTTCCCTTCTTGTCTTCTAGATCAGCTCTCTAAATATTTATATTCTTTTCTATCATTTGTTTTTATTGGGGTAGAGTTGTTTTACAATGCTGTGTTAGTTTCTACTGTACAGCGAGGTGAAGTAGAGTTCCCTGTGCTACACAGCAGGTTCTTATAAGATGTAAGTTGTAGAAGACCCCAGTCTTGAAATCAGAAGGCCAACAAACAAATGACAAGCTACTCAACATGTGCACGGAGATGCAAATTAAAGCAAAAATAATATGGCATAAAGAAAATAGAAAAAAAGGTTGATAAGTTTTGATGAAGGTGTGGAGAGTGAGCATATTTTCTCATGTGAATATCCAATGATTTAGCACATCAAGAACACTGCATTTTCATAAATCAGGTAATTGCACATGAGGGTGTCTTTTTAGATTCCATTTTGTTCCATTGACCATTTGCCCCCATCCCCCTACACACACACACACACACACACACACACACATACACACGCACCAAAACCACATTTACTTAATTACTGTAACTTTATAGTATGTCTTTCATCCTAGTTGTATAAGTCTTCCAGTTTTGTTGTTCTTTTTCAGAATTGCATTAGCTATTCTTGACATTTGGATTTCCATATTAATTTTAGAATTTCCACCCAACTCTAGAAGAAGCTAGCATTGAGCTTCTAAAGGTCCCCTGAGTGGGATTTTGTACAAAGGTCTTGCAAGGAATGTAGAAGGAGGGAAATGCTTTGATTAGGGGAGATGGACAAGGTAGATCATGGAGAGAATGAGCACTTCCCCAAGACTGGGCAGAAAAGCAAATGGAATGGCTGCAGGCCCACGTCCTTGTTGGCAAGGAGAGCTGCTGTCAGGGGTGTTTCTAACCCTTCTATAGGAAAGTGTCCAAGAAACAAGGGTAGACTGCAGGGCTGAACCTCAGCATGAAGTGGCAGAGAAGTGACATTATAGGTAAAAAGCAAATGGAGCAGGGACCCAGCAAATATCTTTGATTTCTGCCTCACCGTGTCCCAGAAGTCCTGGGTGATCATAGAGGGATGGAAACAAGCACAAGAGGTGAAGAAGTTTAATTTCCAGCCTCCCGAATGGGGAGCAGAGTAAATCTGTCTCACAGGGAAAGAAAAAATAATAATAATAAAATAAAAAGACATGTGATGTTGTAAAATTAATTAATTATTTAACTTAATTGCAATAAAAATAAAATCCTTATGTTCCAAGTGTGGAATTAGGTTGACTATCAAAGTCTGCCTAGGATGTACTTTGCCAAAGCAGTTTAGGATTAGATGTAAATGACTCTATTCTCCCAGAAAGGGAGAAAATTAATTGGTAGCTAGAAAAAAACATGAAAACTGTTTCAGAGTTCAAGTTATTTAGATAAGTTTCTTGAATTCTTCAGTCACATATTTAGTCTAATTCCTAATCACTTCAAACATCATCTACTGTAATAGCCTGGCCTCGCTTGTGAATGTAGTTCCTGCTAAATGTCCCTAAATATATGCACACGTATATACCTGGAAATCTTTACTCTGCAGAACTTTCCCAATCACCTCTCAAATCAAATCAATCCTACCTGCTGCCTTCAAGACTCATCATTTTTTGGTTACCTTCCCAAAAGTATTTATCTCCCACCACAATCATTTTCATCCTTTTTTGGGAATGCTGGAATATTCAGAGATATCACTGAGTTGTATATATGATCACTTTTAGGAGGAGAGAATGAAAGTGGAAGAGGGAGGTGGTAGGCTGCTGAGGTTGGGAAGAGCAATGGGTTGCTGAGAATGACAAAAAAGTAGGATTTGACACAAGAGTGGTTTCTTATCCTCCAATTTTGGTTACATGGGTTTGTCAGAAAAAAAAATGCAATGGGACCAGAAACATTATCAGAGATACAGTGTTTAATAGATCAAAAGAGGAAAAATGTTCTTAGGGTGAACATGGGCAAAGAATAAAGGACAGGAGTCAAAGTCTCAGGTTCAGTATTCAGTTACACATAAGAATAGGGCAAAGGCAGAAGTAAAGCAAAGGGACTTCAGCAATAAACAGATCTGCGATCCTGAGAGCTTGTTTTTAGTGGGAGTGGTACCATGTTGTGTAATTGTGTTTTTCATTCATAAGCATTAGAATGCATCGTCAGTACCTTGATCTTGGATTTGCCTTCCACTAGTTCTTCCTCACTGTAGAAATCTTCGGAGAAGATGGGGCCAAATTCAGAGGGGTATCTGGTTAGCAAGCCCAAAATTCCTACTCCACTCACACAATTGATATCCTTATTGTCTGCTTAAGACATTGCTGTTCTTTTTCTCCCAATTAGCCTATTAGACCTTTGAGACTAAATGTCCCAATAAAAATTCTAAAGTATCATTTCACTGTAAAAAAATTTTAAGATAATTTCCTTTGTCTTCTTCCATTTGTTGGTGAGCTTGAAACCTGAAATCCTACACCACAAATCAGAGTCTGACTTCTGCTCCTTGATTTGATTCACTCTGTTAGTAAATCTAAGGTTTATTCAAGCCAGTAATTTTTTCCTTTTTTCCTACTCTCACTCATCTTGGTAATTTCTTAGCAATATTTATATTAATATTCATGAGAAGGTGCATAGAATTTGAAATTCAGATCAAATATATGTGTCTCATTGTAGCAGAGCTGGTAAAGTTTATGCATAAAAGAAGGTTTTTGCATGACTGAAATAAAAGCATTGGATTTTCCAGAGTGTATTTTGTCATTTGTTATAATTTTGTCCCATTTTACCAAAGATATTCAAATGTAAAACTCATGACATTAATATTTGCTAAGTTTTTCTCTTAAACTCATTAGTCTTCATATTTGCATTCTCATTATGATGAATGCAATGTATTGAATGTAGTAGGAGCCCATTAAATATTTGTTAATCTAATGAGTGACAAATGAATGTGTATTCAAATTGAATCTGCCTCAGAACAAGACTACAAGTCTACCAACATTCTAAAATACTAACTGGTTAATTCACTTAGGATGACTCTAACTGAAAATAAATGCCTCTGATTTAATATCTGTTTTATCCTCTCTGACAAACTTTATAGCCACTGTTTTATCCAAGACCACTGTCTCAGTGCATTTGGGCTGCTATAACAAAATACCATAAACTGGATAGATTATACACAATAGAAATTTATTTCTTGCTGTTCTGGAGGCTAGGAAGTCCAATATCAAGGTACCTGCTGATTCAGTGTCTGGTGACAGCCTGCTTCCTAGAAGTCTTCTCACCATGTACTGACATGGTAGAAGGGATGAAGGAGCTCTCTAGGGCCTCTTTTATAAAGAAACTAATTCCAATCATGAGGACTCTGCTCTCATGACCTGATCACCTCCCAGAGACTCTACCTCCTAATACTATCACCTTGGGAGTGAAGATTTCAACATAATAATTTTGGTGGGGGGATATAAACATGCAGTCAATAACAACCACCATGTTATGCTCATTTAAATTTAATATGTAGCATTTAAAATGGGGAATACTATACATTCCCAGCAACAAAGAGTTTGTATCTGGAAGATTAGTGTTCTGGTAAAATCTTAATTCTATGGCAGCCAGGAGGCAAAGACTTAGAACCCTCAAAAATCTCTGAAGTAAATACAAAAGTAGCAAATGCTTAAGGATCTTCTAGGAATGACCCAGAAATAAGATAGATTATTGAACAGATTCCCTGATTCATCCCATCCACTCTTTTTTTATCTTGGGAACTGGAACAAAACCATGTTAGCCAGAGTGGTAGGAAGATAAAACATGATTTATCCAAGTTTATATTTTAATAGTTAAGTGCATATGCTCTGGAATATGGCAGAGAGGAATTTGGAGTCCTAGATCTGCTACTTACTAGCATGTAAACTTGTTTGGTCTATAACAAAATACCACAGAAGGGTTGGCTTAAATAACAGAGTTGTAGTTCTCACAGTTCTGGAGACTGGAAGTCCAAGGTCAAGGTGTCAGAAGATTTGGAGTCAGGTAGGGGTTCTTTCCCTGGATTGCAGGTGGCTGCCTTCTCACGGTGTCCTCACATGGTTTTTCCCCAGGGTGTGCTCCTGGAGAGAGAGATCTTGTGTCTCTTCCTCTTCTTATAAGGGCACTAATCTCATCATGAGCTTCCCAACCTCAAATTTTATTTAAACCTAATTACCCCCCAAAGGTCCCACCTCCAATACCCATCACTTTGGGGATTAGAGTTTTAACATATTGATTTGGGGGTACACAAGCATTCAGTTCATAATAAAACTTGAGCAGCGTAGTTAATCTTTCTATGTTTTAGTTGTCTTATCTGAAAATCAGGACAATGGTAGTAACTATCATATGACTTTTATATTAAATAAGATAATGTATATAAAGTATGTATCATCTCCATACATTTTGGCATAATCTACATATTAGCTATTAAAACTATTATTTATTAATCATTTACTAGCTTGTCTTTTACCTTCTGTGAGACCACTGTTCAGCTGTTATCCTTTTAATGTTATCTGAAGCTGTAGTAAATGGTTTTATTTTACCTATTTGTAAAATAAGAAAGTGTCTCTCTGTACCTACTCCTGTTCATTTCTCTAGATAGGTAGATGATACATGGATAGATAAATAGACAGATAGAATTTCTCTATTGAAAAATCCATATTTATAATGCCATTTAACATCCACATGTAAGATGTCATTCTTTTATTTTTATTTTTGTTCCAACATTCAAAAAGTACCAAGTACCAAGAAAAATTTCTGTGCATCATTGTAGTTTGAACTACAATGAACCAAAAGACTTTGGACAGTCTTTTTACTTGCACTCCTTGACACCAAAAGATAGCTTTTGCCTCACTTTTTAATCTCAAAAGAATATTCTGCTCCCAGAATATTAAGAATGGGTAAGGGAACAACAGTGAGTGGCAAGTGCTTGCTTGTATATAATTTTAAAAGTCAATAAGGCAATCTGAATTTTTTATGTCTGTTATAATTACATGACGGGCTCAGTGTATCAGAATAATCTAAGTTCTATACCTTCCTGGATGAAAACCTGAGGTTCACTAGCCCAGAGGTAAGCCATACTAAAACTTACATTTGGAATATAGAGGCATTTTAGGGAATGACCGAATCAAGTAAAAGGTTGGATTGCTCAATCATGTCTACAAGGGGAGGCTATTTGATGAGAAATCATATTCAGAAAAATAGTCCTTAGAGGAAGAAAGAGAAATTTCAAAAATTATGCCTAAGGTACAGTTGTCATTTTGCATTCCAGTTTTCTTGTGAAGGTGAAAGAAACCTTTTTAAGTGTTACCCAGTTTTGTTTCATGGCTCTTGGACCTGTTGGCCTAAACACCCTTCACTGTCAAATATTATGTCAGCATCACATTGTGGCAAAAGTGGCCAAATGCAGAACAATACTGGGAAAAAAAGAACAATCAAACAATGTTATAACTACTCAAGCCACAATAGCTCTCAGCACTTTTTTTGTATTTTTATATAAAAAAATTAATCAATGGTGAATTACTTCCTCTTTAATTGCTTTAGAAAAATCATAATGAATTTTTCAAAGTTATACAAATTGAAGATTGAAATATCAACTTAAAAAAATAGGCATGTTAAATTTGCTTCTATTCCTTCCTAGTTTAAATTATAACTTCTGAGGAAGAAATTCTACAAATCTCCTATAGAGCCTTACCACAAAACTTATTGAGTACCGAGTCTGGTACCATGTCCTAATTCAAGTTACAAAGTCAAAAAAACAAAAAAACAGAAAACTGTGTGTGTGTGAGAGAAATTCTCAGTCTGCATTTGTGAGGGCGAATGATGGTTATGCAGAATGGTCTAGGGCCTTTAAACAGGGAAAGGGACGGGGGAGGGAAGCTTTGAGAGTTTCTTACGTTTCTCTTTCTATAACTATAAATCTAAGCCTTCTTTGAATCCACTTCCTTATCTATTAATTATGTGGTCAGTACATAATCATCCCACCTAATTCACTGAATTATTGCGGTAATCAATTTATGTGCAAACGTATTTTGTGTCAATATAATACATTCAATATTAGGTCATACTATAATTGTTTAAAAGAGTGTTAGGTTGAGTATATAGAGTTTCCAAAGGTTTTACATCAGGAGTGTCTCATATGAATTCTGGTTTCGTACATAACTAATTTGATCATCTGGTATCTTGTTATTGTAGCAGCAGCACAGTAATGTGGGAAATGCCACAACTATAGAAGAATTAAGACTTACTTATTTTAAAATTGCAACTTCAATGCATTATATAACTCCAGGTAAATTGGATAATTCTTTAGCCTTAGTTTCTTTATCCAAATAATAGAAATAACAGCATTCACCCATAGGGTTAAATATAATTAAGGAAATGCCTAGTTTACCGCAAAGCTGTTGCTAATAAATACTGGTTGTATCCAATGATCTATTGAATAAAGCGTTAGTTACTTTGTGAAAACACATAAAATCTCTTTCTTGGCTAATTTGCTCATTCTTCTTCCAAATTCTAAATAGGGGAGCAAATTGGAGAAGAAAAACTTAGAGAAAATAAACACTTCACACCTGATAATTCTAACATGAGGTTGAAAATAATGGCCTTTTATTCTGTCACCTCAACTGTGAAATAAAGGCTTATACCTTAAAATACTAACTGTTAGGGAATATAGTTTTAGAACTCTACCTTTTCTCCACTCTGTTTCATCTTCACATGTTTGAGGAAGGAAAAATAATCTTAAATCTCTAAATATGACTTAAGGATCATAGAATCTTGGCAAGAAGTAAAATCACCATGCTGAGTACCATTTTGTATATACTCCAGTTAATTAACTCTAAATTTTAAAAACTGTAAAAATGAGTAACTAAATAAAAGACCCTCTTTTTTAAATGCTCAATACACTAAAACTCTAAATTTTAAAAACTATAAAACACTATATTTATAGAATAAGTATTTTAAGTTCAAATAGTGTTGCATTTTACGATACTCCAAAATAAAAATCAGGTTAAAGATAAACTACCAAAAAATAGAAGAGAATTACTTCAGATCCACATTTATGACAATTTTTTGTAATTTAGTAATCTTTGGAACTCTGTATAACAGTGTTTGGGAAAGAAAACCCTACCAGAAAGATAACTATGATTACTAAGCTGTGTTTTCTATTATTCAGAGCTCTCCAAAAATTCTCCTGCTGGAATGACATTTGCACGGTTACTGTACCCAAAAGCATTTCTCCTTTCAAAAGCTCAAAAAAAATATATATATATATATATTTTTTTTTTTTTTACAAATCCAAAACTAAAGATAATAAAAAACCTCATTGCCTATAAATTGTAAGCTTGTAATATATATCCTAATATGAACATCATACATAGTTAATAATAGGAAATGCTTTTAAAATATTTCAACTGTTTATCTAAGTTCAGTTTTGAATTTAAATTCAGTTTTAAAACAGAGCAATGTATTTTACCAATAGCAATTGCTGAAATAACTTATTTATGTAATTAATATTATAAATCACATTAAAATTAGAATACTAAAATAAAAAGTAGCCGTAAAATTTATGTAAAATGCTCTATTATTTACTCAAGATTAAGCTCAGAATAAATCAGATGTGTACATTCATAAACGTGTTGTTTGATTAGGCTTGTTTTAAATCCCCTCTCACAAGAATGAAGGGATATTTTCCTGAAAATATGTTAGAATTACAGGTCGAGCTTCAGAAGGCAGAATGGGAATCAACTGGTATCCATAACTGGGAGACAGCTTTAAGCTCAGTAGGAGACAGTTTCTAACAATTAGAACTCTCTGCCCTAGGATGTAGTGACTTGGGAGAATTCACCAGGAGGCTGAACTATCTTTTAAGGATGATCAATAGAGATCAGTGTAGGTAATAGTGCCAGTCCTCTAAGAGGATTTTTCTGTGCACATTTTCACCGACCAAACTGAAAACAAAGTTGGGCTAGACTAATTGTCAGGAGAAGAAGATTAGTTTAAAAGCAATAAGAGACTCTTTTTAAAATTAAAACAATAATCTATCAAAAATAATATTATTAGGAAAAAATTCATGAAAATGCAACTACTTTGGATATTGCAAATAGCTGTATAATCCTTTCCTACCTGCTAACATTTTATAGAGTTGCATTAAGTATACTTTATTTTGATTTTCTCGGTTAATGTATTACAAATATATTTGTAAGATTTTATCTACTCTTTACAAAAGCTGATATGCAATGAAAATTTAAAAAGTATTATGAAGATGGCGAGGATGAGTGAATCTATCAGTTGAGTGCTTCTTATGTCAGGCTCTATTGGAAGTCTTATGGGGTAGTTATCTTATTTAATCCTCACAACCCATTTACAGGGTTATTTAGGCAAAGAGAGTTTAAATATTTTCTCAAGCATAGAGCTATTATGTGATGTAACCAGGTCTTACCTGCTGTTATACAATAATTTTCTAAATAATTATAACTTAACTATAGAGACCTAATAGAGGCAATTATCCATTAGAATATGAATGTAGACATTTCTGTGTAAGAATAAGAATGTAGACATTTCTATATAACCCTATACTCTTTCAAATAGAAGTAAAAGACAATAATCTTCATTCTCTTTTGATCTTCAACTTGACATGTCGGAATTGGTAGTTTGGTATTCCTAGGAAAACCTCTAGAGCCAAGTTCTAAGAGTGCCTAAATGGACCTAGAACTTTCCCAGAGTGGAAGGAATAGTATTACGTGTCATAAAATTTCAAAATTTCACAAGAATATGGCAAGATTCTGTACTGAAAACTACAAGGGTAAATATCCCTGAAGGGGCAAAATGAGGTGCAATGGAGAGCTTAGTTCTTATTTGTCTCCAGATGGTACAAATTACAAGTTACAGGCTGGTTTTGTTTTATTATCATGATAGCGAAAAGGAACTAAACTAGAACAAAAGTTTCCAGATGTTGCAATGGAAGAATTTTTCAGAACATACAGAAGTCTCAGCACTTTCTCCAACGTAGCTGTCAAGCTTCTTGGAGATAATATCTGCAATGTTTTTCTTTATCTTCAATAGGATATACTTGGAATTCCATGGACCAAAAGTACAGAAGAAGATTCTTCCTAATTATTTGGCTTTTTAATATTTATTTATTTATTTATTTATTTATGGCTGTGTTGGGTCTTCGTTTCTGTGTGAGGGCTTTCTCCAGTTGCGGCAAGTGGGGGCCACTCTTCATCGCAGTGCGCGGGCCTCTCACTATCGCGGCCTCTCCTGTTGGGGAGCACAGGCTCCAGACGCGCAGGCTCAGTAGTTGTGGCTCACGGGCCCAGCCGCTCCGCGGCATGTGGGATCTTCCCAGACCAGGGCTCGAACCCGTGTCCCCTGCATTGGCAGGCGGATTCTCAACCACTGCGCTACCAGGGAAGCCCTAGTTGGCTTTTTAAAAGAGTAAGAAAGAAAAAGGAAATTTGCTTGCAAACAATTAGGACCACTATAATTTTACTTAAGTCTGTTCATTATCTTCCTAATGCATTTAAACTATTCATATCCTGGAGTAATGCCTGGAAGATTTCCGTAATTTGCTTCCACCGAGAAAGAAAGTGTCTGGAAAGCTTTCTTTCTGAGGCCAGAATTCCTCCAGTTTCAAGGTTTCTTTTCTTTACTATCTCCTTTCATAGCATTTGGCCTCACAACTGGCCATGAATTAAATCCACAACTCCAAAATTTATTCCCAGCTTCTGGGTTGTGGACAATTCCTTTGACTTGTTCTGACCCACCCTCCTGTGGATTCCTGCCTTGCCTTGAGAAGAAACCACAAGACTGGAAGAGGTCATGACGAGAGTGAGTGTAGATAGAAGAGAGGCTGCTGAACTCTTATACAGTAGAGTCTTGGTCTGGGAGACGAGGAAGGAGCAAAACAGACTGTTAAAAGTCAAGAAGGGGTTCTAGAGAAACAAAGGAGATATTGGTCTCAGGTTAAAACATTTATTAATAATGACAAGATCTAGATGAGATATAGCCATGAGAGTAAGCAGTAGATTCATAATGGACACGATCACTGGTGGGAACAAGATGAAGTGTCTAGGAGGTCAGTGTAATGGAAGAACCATGTATATGAATTTTGAAGTACAAGAATTAATGACAATAAACTAGGAAATTTTCAAAGAATGAGAGAAACTGACCACAGATAACTACAAGTAAAGTATAGGGGTAACAGTTTCAGTAACAGAAGAGTAGATAATATGGACAAACTCTCCCACTGAGAAGATCTAGAAGAGCTGTTCAATATATTTTGTAAAAAGTATTTAGAAATACTAGAGAACTACCAAAGGAGTGGAGATTTTTGAGCCATGACCAGAGATAGGCAGGAAAACCAAAGAAGAGCTGGGATTGCACGTTTCTATAGACCAGAGGTCAGGAAACCATAGCCTATGGGTCAGATCTGGCCTGCTACCTGTTTTTGTAAATTAACTAAAGTTACTTTCATTAGAAAACAGCACATTCATTTGTTTTTATATTGTCAATGGCTGTTTTCTTGCTCCAGTGACAGACTGGAGTAGTTGTAACAGAGGGCACATGGCCCTCAAAGCCTAAAATATTTGCTATCTGAATCTGTACAGAGAAAAATTTGCCAATCCCTGCTCTAGATACAGGTTTCATGCCAGGAAATAACTGAAATCCTCTTTAGAGGAATATAACATCATTCTCACTTTTAACTTTTTCCTATAATTTTTAAAACACAACTAACTCTCAATGAAAATGAAGAAAATACAAAGGGAGAAAAAAAGCTATGTGAAATGAGTTCTTCCTAGAAGTAGACTCTGAGAAAGAAAGTTGAGTAAAAATATTTTTGAAGGGATATGACTCCAGATAACTTTTTCAGAAGAGTGGAGATATAAGAAAGGGAAAAGAAGAAAACTAATAAAGGATGCATTATTGAGCTAATTACCTCTGAGGATAACTGAAGTTCAATCTCCCTAGAGAACTTAAGGAGATATTGTAAAACATGTCTGAGAGTTATCCCAAGCAAAGGATGATGAAGCTGGAGTTTTATCCATCAACTTCTAAACAATCATTACATGAATGCTACTTCTGCAGATGTTATCTCTTCAACTTTTCCAGCTTGCACTTTGCTTAGGCCAAGCATGCTCCCATAAGCAAAATTAAACTGAAAAGGCAGGGAGGAAGAGATATTGGCAAAAGAGTGCTTGGACCTGAAGAGATAAATGCCTAAGACATATGGGCAGGGCACTAACAGCATTTGTTACCTAAGAAGCACATATAATGGTGTTAACAGACAATGGATTTAAATATAACTGTATTTAATATGCTTGAGGAAACAAAAGACAAGACTTAGAGGTCTGGCAGAAACTTGACTATAAAACATAACCAAATGCAAAGTCCGTAACTAACTGAAAAACACAAAACTGAACAATCTCAGAGTATTGGTTTATAAATTTATTTTATTTATTTATTTAGTTTTAGCTGAGTTGGATCTTCGTTGCTGCATGTGGGCCCTCTCTAGCTGCGGTGAGCGGGGGCTACTCTTCATTGCGGTGCGGTGTGCGGGCCTCTCACTGCGGCGGCCTCCCCCGTTGCGGAGCACGGGCTCCAGGCACACGGGCTTCAGCAGTTGTGGCATGTGGGCCCTAGAGCGCAGGCTCAGCAGCTGTGGTGCACGGGCTCAGCTGCTCCGCAGCACGTGGGATCCTCCCGGACCAGGGATCGAACCCATGTCCCCTGCATTGGCAGGCGGATTCCCAACCACAGCACCACCAGGGAAGCCCAGAGTCTTTGTTTAATACAAAATGAAATACAGCTGAAAAGAGATTTAGTGGACTCAAATGTAGGTCAGAAGGAAATATCCATATTGATAACTGATGTCACGAAAGAATGGAGAATGCAGAAAAATTATATAAGTTATGAGACTCCAATGAAAATGTCTAAATGTAACTAGAGTTTTAGACAGAGAGGAGACATAACACAAGGCTGGAGAAATTTTTAAAAAATGATAAAGCTTATAATTTCTTCAAACTGATGAAAGACATGAAGCCAATAGACTTAAAAAGCAATGAAAACCATAAGTACAATAAATACAAAGAAAATCAAAATAGTAAGATAATAGTAAAATCACTGAAAACAAATCCAAAGAGAGAATCTTAAAAACAACTGAATAAAAAAAGAGACATTGTCTTCAAAGGAGCAACCACAAAAGTGACAGCTGAATTGTCAGCAGATAAAATGGAAGCTAGGATATATGGATTTTCTTAAAACACTGATAGGAAAGAAATTTCAACCTGAAATTCTGCACTCAGAAGATGTATCTTTCAAAAATGAATATAAATTCTCCATAAGGGAGTAACGGAACTAGAATTTACAACCCTGCTGTAAACCAAAAAAAAAAAAAAAAAAAAGGCAAACACATAAACAACTATGTTCAAACATTGGACAGCAAGCAGTGTGGAAATGTGATAGCTGCTGTAAAGAAAACAAACATAGTGGGCCCTATATTTGCTTCAGCTATCTATACGGAGGCAACTTCTAGAATGCAGAATAGGCAAGGAGAGACAAAATATAGCTAAGCAATCTTAGCTTGATCACTTGCAAGGACAGATATTGGAGTTTGGAGTACCTGAGGTAGCTAGAATTTGCAGGGCAGAATACCAGAAAGGAGGTAGCTATGCAAAGAGCTCCAGAAATTTACATTAGGGTATTTGTTTTCTATGCTACATAATACATTATCACAAAACTACTGGGTTAAAACTATATGCAATCATTTTCTCACAGCTTCTGTACATAGGACGCTCAGACAAAACTTAGCCAGGTTCTCTGCTTCATTCAGTCACCAGCTGCAATCCAGGTGTCTACTGGCAAAATCCAGAGTCTCAACTGGCGAAAGATCTGCTTTAAATCTTCCTCAGCTTGTCGAATTTCTCTCCTTTTGGCTATAGAACTGAGGGCCCTAGCTTCTTAATGGACATTGGTTAGAGGTTGCCCTTTTGTCCTAGAAGCCACCTTCAACTTCCTGCCACATGGCATTTTTTAAAAGCAATTCACAGCATGGCTTTTTCCCTCTTTAAGACCAGTAGAAGAGTGAGTTTCTCCTGTAGTCTGCTCAGAGGGGATCTTGTATAATGTAAAATTTATAGAAGTGAAACCTCAGCATCTTTGCCATATTCTACTGGGGCTAAAAACAGGTCACATATCCTGCCCACACTCAAGGAGAGGGAATTATATATGGCATACCACCAAGTGGTAGAGATCAAGGGGGCCACAGCATATTCTAGAGTATATGAATAAACATTAATTTGTACATATATAGAGTGAAAGCCCACAAAGCAGAGTAGAGAAAACTTTAAAAGAATGGAAAATTATCATGCTACAGTTTGTCAAATAATTTCAAGAGATCATATAGTCAAGAGTCATTGAGTCCCCAGAAGTCAGAATAGAGACACATGTTGAACATAAGGGACATTCAGTAGAGATCCAATGCAGGTCGCACCTCGATTGTGGATTGAAACCAGCCTTAGAGTAAGGGCTACTCCAGACCCCATTTTAAAAGCTTAAAAGCAAGCCTTAAAAGCATAAGAAGAAATCCAATCAGAAAGGTCATAAATGTGACTGGACTCAGGTCCTTCCAGGGCTTGCTCCAGCATTTTAAAGTTTACTTGGGTAATAATAATGACATATTGATTTTTCTCTCAGCATGTTTGCTTCATTTTAAATAATTAACTAGCATTAATTACCATGATCTGCTGGAAATTAGTACTTAGTTGAAGAGTACATCGTTGGGATGAGAGTACCAAAATAAGAGTGATACAAGCAAGGCTCAATAAATCACTTAATAAATGTAAATGATTCTGTTAAGCATGAGGAAAATAAATTGCTTCTGTGCTTCAATTGAATTAAAAAGACAGTGAACATTATCATCAAATCATCTTCCCTCTACCAACACCAATTTGCCATGTTCTTTTACCTTTCTTTCCTATTCCTTATTCTCCTCTGCAAACACAAAATTCTATCAGCTGCTTCTTTAAAATAAAAACTTAAAATGGAAGTCTAGGAAGTGACAAAAATTTAGGAGAAAAATGTAATGAGACACTGTCATTTACCAATGAAATGTTAAAGCCACAGAGAAATTCTCTGGATGTAAGTAATTAAATAATCATTATAAGAGGGAAATTTCAGAAATTTGTATATGTGTGACATTGCTCTTTATATTGATTATCTCTGATATTATTAAATGTATATCTTCATGTGTTCTATAACAAACTTTTGAGAGTTCAGAAACACATTGAATGAATATACCCTTTGACCCAGCAATACCAAACCTGGGAATTTACAGAAATATACATATATTCTCACATATATGTGAAATGACTTGATGCATTATCTATAATAGTAAAATATTAGAAGTAACCTAATTTCTTAAATAATTTATGTGCAGTTATTAATGGAATACTATTCAGCAATATTAGAAACCTATATAGTAATTTTAGAAGACTTCCACACAACAACCCTAAATACTAATATTATTCCTGTTACACTGGGAAGGAAATAGGCATACAGAAACTAAGCAACATATTCAGAGAGGTTATAGCACTGATAAGAGTTGGAGTAGAATTTCGGCTGAGGCATTCTTTGAAAATACCTTTGCCACCTAGGGTAAATGTATGTCCCAGTTTACCTGTAGTACTGATCATTACTACTAGCACTCCTACTCATACTCAAATGTGTCCTGATTTGCATGACAATTTTAGGATAACCCTGTATGACATGGCATCTCTCCCTATAAGACAAGAAATGACAAAAATGTACATTCTGCAGATATGTCATACTGGTTTCCATTTCAATAACTCTAATTTTTCTCATTATTATACTTCTGCCATACTAAAATTATATTTTCATTTTCCACCATTATACTTCATAAGCATCCATTTATTCTCATCTTCTAGAGAACATTTTAGATTTTCCACGTTTGCCATGTTTGGTAGATTTGGCTCATAACAATTACCTCCTGTGTGTTTAAAATCCATTTCTAGGTATTAGTGTGCCCCTTCCCTTCTGCTAATAGCTGCACTGAATTTCATACTCTAGAAAAGAACTTTTAGAAATGTGAATCTTCCTAAAGATGCTATCAGAAAACTACTAGAGCTAATCAATGAACTTGGTAAAGTAGCAGGATACAAAATTAATGCACAGAAATCTCTTGCATTCCTATACACTCATGATGAAAAATCTGAAAGAGAAATTACGGAAACACTCCCATTTACCATTGCAACAAAAAGAATAAAATATCTAGGAATAAACCTACCTAAGGAGACAAAAGACCTGTATGCAGAAAACTATAAGATGCTGATGAAAGAAACTAAAGATGATACAAATAAATGGAGAGATATACCATGTTCTTGGATTGGAAGAATCAACATTGTGAAAATGACTCTACTACCCAAAGCAATCTACAGATTCAATGCAATCCCTATCAAACTACTAATGGCATTTTTCACAGAACTAGAACAAAAAATTTCACATTTGTATGGAAACACAAAAGACCCCGAATAGCCAAAGCAATCTTGAGAAAGAAAAACGGAGCTAGAGGAATCAGGCTTCCAGACTTCAGACTATACCACAAAACTACAGTAATCAAGACAGTATGGTACTTGCACAAAAACAGAAATGTAGATAAATGAACAAGAGAGAAAGCCCAGAGATAAACCCACGCACATATGGTCACCTTATCTTTGATAAAGGAGGCAAGAATATACAATGGAGAAAACACAGCCACTTCAATAAGTGGTGCTGGGAAAATTGGACACCTACACATAAAAGAATGAAATTAGAACACTCCCTAACACCATACACAAAAATAAACTCAAAATGGATTAAAGACCTCAATGTAAAGCCAGACACTATAAAATTCTTAGAGGAAAATATAGGTAGAACACTCTATGACATAAATCACAGCAAGATCCTTTTTGACCCACCTCCTAGAGAAATGGAAATAAAAACAAAAATAAACAAATGGGACCTAATGAAACTTAAAAGCTTTTGCACAGCAAAGGAAACCATAAACAAGACAAAAAGACAGCCCTCAGAATGGGAGAAAATATTTGCAAATGAAACAACTGACAAAGGATCAATCTGCAACATTTACAAGCAGCTCAGGCAGCTCAATATCAAAAAAACAAACAACCCAATCCAAAAATGGGCAGAAGACCTAAATAGACATTTCTCCAAAGAAGATATACAGATTGACAACAAACACATGAAAGGATGCTCAACATCACGAATCATTAGAGAAATGCAAATCAAAACTACAATGAGGTATCACCTCACACCAGTCAGAATGGCCATCATCAAAAAAATCTACAAACAGGGGCTTCCCTGGTGGCGCAGTGGTTGAGAGTCTGCCTGCCAATGCAGGGGACACGGGTTTGAGCCCTGGTCTGGGAAGATCCCACATGCCGTGGAGCAACTGCGCCCGTGAGCCACAACTGCTGAGCCTGCGTGTCTGGAGCCTGTGCTCCACAATGGGAGAGGCCATGACAGTGAGAGGCCCACGCACTGCGATGAAGAGTGGCCCCCACTTGCCGCAACTAGAGAAAGCCCTTGCACAGAGATGAAGACCCAACACAGCCAAAAATAAAAAAATAATAAATAAATAAATAATTTTTTAAAAAATCTACAAACAATAAATGCTGGAGAGGGTGTGGAGAAAAGGGAACCCTCTTGCACTGTTGGTGGGAATGTAAATTGATAGAGTCACTATGGAGAACAGTATGGAGGTTCATTAAAAACTAAAAATAGAACTACCATATGACGCAGCAAGCCCACTACTGGGCATATACCCTGAGAAAACCATAATTTAAAAAGAGTCATGTACCACAATGTTCATTGCAGCACTATTTACAATAGCCAGGACATGGAAGCAACCTAAGTGTTCATCAACAGATGAATGGATAAAGAATATGTGGCACATATATACAATGGAATATTACTCAACCATAAAAAAATGAAATTGAGTTATTTGTAGTGAGGTGGATGGACCTAGAGTCTGTCATACAGAATGAAGTATGTCAGAAAGAGAAAAACAAATACCATATGCTAACACATATATATGGAATCTAAAGAAAAAAAAAGGTTCTGAAGAACCTAGGGGCAGGACAGGAATAAAGACACAGACTTAGAGAATAGACTTGAGGACACGGGGAGGGGAACGGGTAAGCTGGGACGAAGTGAGAGAGTGGCGTGGACTTATATATACTACCAAATGTGAAATAGATAGCTAGTGGGAAGCAGCCGCATAGCACAGGGAAATCAGCTGGGTGCTTTGTGTCTACCTAGAGGGGTGAGATAGGAAGTTTGGGAAGGAGACACAAGAGGGAGGAGATATGGGGATATATATATATGTATAGCTGATTCACTTTGTTGTACAGCAGAAACTAACACACCATTGTAAAGCAATTATACTCCAATAAATGTTAAAACAAAAAAAAAGAAATGTGCATCTTTCATGAAACATGGTGAAAGCTAAATTCATTAATTTGGCCTTTAGATATTATTCTGACATCTAGAGTTAGTCTCTTCTAATGTATACATTGTGACTTTTAAAAATGTTCTTCTTAGGGATACTGTATCATGATATAGAACAGATATCAACCATATTTTGTAACTACATGCATGTTATTACATGAATGTAAACATTAGGTAAAATAATTTTAAGATATTCAATGCTGAGACATTGGGTCATTCAAAGACTAAATCTAGATATTAGTTTTCTTTTAAGGAAATCATCAAATAATAAAGCATATATGATAATTGGAGTTATATTGTAATGTTGAAGTCGATTCAAAAACATCTTCTCTCTTGCCTCTCATACTATTATCCATGTGTTTTAACTACTATACCAAAACACTGATTTCTGAAATCCAGTGCATCACTTAGTTATATGAAATAACTTGTATGAAAATTAGAAATTTTGAGACATGCCTATTAATCAAGCCTTCTTTATAAATCATGGTACATTGTATATACTTCTCTTCTGCATTTTAATAACAAATTTGATTTTCCTCAGTTATCTTTGCATTGCTAACTTTTAATATTTTTCATCTACATTATGTCTGCAGTGGACAAACTAATGATCTATGTGATATGAAATAATGCAATTTTCCTGTTTTCTGTTATTTAAATCCATGTTAAAATACACCTTTTGCATCAGAACTTTTATTGAGAAATGTCATATTTAAGACCTCCTAGATCTATCTACATAGGGTGAAAAAGTACTAATTTCTGAGAGCATCTCAAAAAGTATTTATTACTTTTTATAGCTTCCTTATTTTCTTTATTCTTGCCATTTGTAAAATATTCAAAATTAGAATAAAATATGCTGTAATTAACCTACCTTGTCTGCCAAATCAGAAAGATAAACATTTGTTTAATATCTTCTAACAGTGGTCAAGAAATGTAACAACTTTCACTTTTATTTTATTTTATTTTAACATGATATAATAATTATTAATTCTAATAAATATCTGAAAAGCAAAAATATACATATATATATATACACACTCCATATATATAATGAATAACTGAAGAGTCGATGCCCAGATCCCCAGGTAGCAAATTATAAGACTCCTCTGAGAGGGATAAATTAATAACCTTGATGTTGTAAGACTTCTTTCTCACAGCTTTAAGGAAAAGAAGGAACACATGGTAAAACCCATGTCAATCATGGAAGACAACACACAAAAGAGGGATCTTGGAAGAATTAGACCACAAAATTGATGTGTGCCTTGTGAAATAAAGGAGTCCTATTGAACATGTTTAATGATATTCACGTTTCCTCTTTTCAGATTGTTTTGACAACATATTCTTATATATCTAACTTACTGAGTAATATATTTTCTAAAGTGTTTGATTTCTTTTTCAACCACCTTATATATAATGGGGAGCTGGGAGAGGAAAAGCATTAAAAGTATTCAGTTTCAGACATTTACCTGGTTTAAAAGAGAGGAACATAAACCAAGTACAATCAATTGCATGAACAACGTCCCCATTTTATATAAGTACTATTTCTCTAAAATGTTTCACAAAATTGGCCTCCTGATAGCATCAGAATCCCAGAAGAGCTGGTTATTACAGCCTGAGCGCCTATCAAGCCAGAAGTAATACAGATGAATTTGTTACCAAATTAGTGACATCAATTCAGATTGACAGATTGAAAATATAAAAGTAATTTGGGGAAATGTATCTTTTTCTTTATAACCCATAGAGGGATTCTAGAGTTTGTAGCTTGCCTTGGTTTTAAGATTTCTTAACTGATAGTTGTCAATAGTCACGATTTTTCAATAGTTCAAGCTAGGCTGAATTTGTATTAACTGCAAATTGCATAAGTAGTTCATTTTCAATCACATAAATTATAGGCTGAGTGCAAGGTCGGAATTCCTTTCCAGAATTATCACAGTATATTTTCTGGATTTGATTGAAAAGTCATAAAATTACATTTTATGCTAATAAATAAATAAGATATGAAGCCATTAATACATATCAAATAATATGTTTTTTTTTAAGTCGGTGATATATAAACTTTTTGGATTATTTTTTTTTTTAGCTTCCACTAAAAGCTACAGAGGAAGTGGAGTTGAGAGTGGTACGTGTTCTCACTCAGTGTCCATCTGGGAGGCAGGGCAGTTTATTTATTGTCAGATATCTCTGGGTCAATTGCCCACGGGGGTAGGATGGCTACCTGAAATATTCAACACAGAGGTGAGCTGTTTGGTAACTCCATTCACTATTCAGACCCAGGGCAAGTTGAGCTAGTAGGAGTCAGGGTTCAAGTTCCTGAGGATAATAATTAGTGAGACCAGGAAGAATTCTGCTCTGAAAGGCAGATTGAGGAACACTGCAAGTTTTGGGAACAGAATCTCGAAATAGGGTCTGAACCCTATATGCAGGAAAATTCCGGCTCAGGAACATGAGTGGCTGGCAGCAAAATATCAGAAGAGGCTCTCTCTGAAGGTAGCTCAGGAAACGATGTGGGACTTCCCAGAGAGCATTAGAATATGAAACTCCAAGTCAGAACTTCATCAAAATGAAACCTGTCTTACATACACTATGCCATACAGATAATGCTGGTAGATGAAATATTAAAGTCTTAACCAAAAGCAAGAGAGTTAAGAGGCTAAGAAATCATAAACAGTTAGTGCTTTAAAAGATTTGTTTTGGGAACTGGTAAGAGTTCAAGCCTGTTTGGTGAGGTTTTAGCAAACTTCCTCTATAGGAGAGGGTGAATGCTGATGACGGTCAATTAGCCAGTGTCGGAGATGCTTAGCAGCTAGCGGATGAGCAGTATTACCAAAGCCCACCTTTCCTACACCTTCTCAACCACAGGCATTTATGTTCTTTACACAAAAATTCTGTACTAGTCTTTAAGCCAATCCAACTCAAACAGGAACTTTTATCCCTCCACAGAAGATTTAGCATTAGTCTTGGCAGCCATTGGTCTCAAATAAGGGGCTAAGCCATGGGAACATTTGTGCCTAACAAGCAATATCCTTCTCCTAACCTCAGCCTTCTCGGCTTCTTCCTGTTTTGTCAGCTAGAGTTCAGTCCAAACTATCAGAACTCCAACTCAATCGTTAGAGTACCTGACAACTCCCATAGCTTTCAAACCCCTGTTTCATTTGCCCTTGACGGATGGGGGTGGTGTGTGATGACAGGAGTGCCAGAGGTGGAAAAAGACCCTGATTTTTTGATCTGTGGAATTTTAAGGACTGAGTTTGAGCACTGATTCCACCGTATACTACTGATGTGATCCTGTGCAGGGTTGACTATTTCATTGAAGTATTGATAGGGTTAATTGAGACAACCCATACAAAGAATCCAGCAAACTACCTAGGATTAACAAGTAACTGAATCGCTTTGATGTACAGCAGAAATTAACACAACATTGTAAATCAACCATACTTCAATAAAAAAAATTTTTTTAAGTATTTAGCAAATGTTAGATATCAAGTGCTGCCTGAGATTCTACTCTCAGAAAACTAACCCAGTGCTATGAGGCTGTTGCCCCACAGGTTGTCCTATTTTCTTTCTGTCCTAAAACAACAACAAAAATAATCATTCCTTAGGAAACATGTCTGATCACGTATATAAAGTGCACACCAACATGCCTGAATTTTAGTAATAGTCAGTAAGTGTAAATTGCCACATTTTGTCTTTTTGAATACCAGTGTGGTAGAGACTGCTGTTTGTTTATCTAGAAACCATTCTCCTTATTTCTCCTTCCTCATATAACCACCATTTTGTTCAGACCCCTCCCAACTCACTCAAGGAAAGCTGACAGCGTGTTCAGCTCCAGAGGGGGTCATATTCAGTAGGTCTTAATTATTCCCAGCCAATTATGGGATCCTATACCTCACGTGGGTGAGCCAAAATGGCCTTTCCCGAGTGATTGTTATTTGACCAGAGATGGGCACAGGCTTTACTTGGTTCTATCAGTCTGAAGGGAACAGCTTTTATTTCCATGGTTAAGAGAGTATTTTTATTCTCTCTCTCTTCCCAAGCATATAACCTAAACTGCTTCTAGCAGCCATTTGGTGCTGATGAGTGAAGCCAGCCCGAGGAAGAGTTTAAAGTTGAAAAATCATCTGACCATATTTGTAAGGTCCAGGGAATGGAATTCTCCCATTCGAGATAATTCTTCTTATTAAGCCATCCCAAATAAGGTTTATTCATTCATTGCATCCAAAAGCATCTCAACTGACAAAAACCATTCTCTGCATTTCTTTTTTTTTCTTTTCTAATCATTTGAGCAGATCTGATCAGATCAGATCATTCTGATAACAGTCATTTTTCTTTTCTTGATTTCCATGCTTCCTTGGTTGATTTCATCCATTGCCAGTGGTTCTAATGACCCTCTAGGTATTGATATATTCAAGTCAGAACTCACTACTGAGCACCAAAATCATATTTCCAAATGTCATTAGTTATCTCCTCCTGAGTCACCCACAAGTTTCTCCAAATTAGCATCCTAATCTTATAATTCTCATCTATGTTAATATGACCTCTTCCTCTACCCATATTCTCATCATTTGTTGTATTGTCATCCACTTAACTTGAAACTTCAAGACTTCATTCTCATCTTCTCTTTCTAGCACCTATCCCATCAGCAGTGCATATTTGTCTTTTCTCCTTCCGAAAGGAGCCCTGAATTTATTTCCTCTTTGTCTTCATTGTGTAACTCTGTAGGCAAAGTTCTCCCTCATCTCTCATATGGGGTGTTACAATCTCCTCTTGTTTGAACTCCCAGCCATGAATTTCTCCTCCTTCCATCTATCCTCGAGATACAAAGTATTATGTTTCTAAATCAAAAAGTGATGTCCCCCTTTTTCCCTACAGGAAAATCAAACTGTTCAGCATATCTTCCACAGCTCTTCATGACCAGACCCCACTCCACCTCTCTGGACTGATTTTCTTCTAGTCTTTCTTTCACACATTTCCAGGCTCCAATCTAGAAATGTGTGATGAGGATGTCTCACTTTTCTCCAAGCATGCCATGTTTCCTCTTGATACCGCAGAGCTATAAGTGTTTCTTCCTCTGCTTCAAATGTCCTGACCTCATTTCTCTGCCTGGAAAACTATTATTTATTCTCTAACATTCAGCTCAGTAATCTCCTAAATATTTATCCTTAGCAGCAACCTAAGCTCTCAGCCCGAATTAATCTCTCCTTGCCCTGTATTCAAAGCATGGTATACAGAACTTCTCATATAGTATTCTCCACATCATGGTATTATTTGTAGCTTGTGAGTCTAGATCTGCTCTTAAACCATTAGCACTTTAATAAAGGGAGAATGCATGATTCACCTGGGAATCTCTCAGACTAGTTAATACAGTGTCTGGCATATAATAATGTTTTAATAAAAGTCTATGAAAGGAAAAGCAGCAGGATCTCTCAGGGCCCCACTCGATGGAAAATGCATGTTTTCTCAGGAAAGGATAGATTCTGTATCAGTTGTGGTTTGTGCTAAGTACACTCATACTCTGTCATCTGTCTATCACCTGGCAATTCTGCTTCACTTTCCAGGTTATCCTCAAGGACAAATAACTTGGAAACTCCTCTTTCAGCCAAAAGCTGAAAAATACATAGCTCGTGTCCTAGATCGAAATGGAAGAATAAAGATAATCATGAATTCATTTCTAATAAACAACCCATCACATCCTAAAGCTCTTAGAAGTGAAAAATTCATGATATCCACATCTACAAAATGCAATGAGGTTTGAATAAAATCAATAGAGAGGCGTAAATTGATATAATGCTTTTTATGTCTTCTGTTACAGCTGTATTCGGGGGTTTTTTTTTGCCCAGAGTAAAGGGGTTGTTTTAAGGTAAAGGGAGAGTTTTGCCAGAGCAGGGCAGAGAATGCAGAGCCAAACTTATTTCGACCCAACCACGGATCACTTCTCAGGAGGCTTCATAAAGAGCAGTTCACCATATGTGCTGTAACACCTTGTGGGACACAGTGGTACTCTGTTTCCAAGCTTCCTAACACAGATGATGGCCTGCAGCCAAGCATTATGTGCTGTATTTCCAAGTAGCTTTGCAATGGTGCTACATTCTTTTAAAGTGTTGCTTTGCCCTTTCGTGTATGAAGGTCTTGGCACATGAATCAGGAGGCTTTGCAGGGTTTATGAGAATGTAATTTCTGAGTTTCATGGAGGTCTGGCACATTCATGAATATGATGAAATTAATTAGATTGAAATGGAATCCAAATTGTCATCACGAGACAATTCTGAATAAAACACATGTTCCCTGATGAACCTATGCTGAAATAAAGCTGTAAAACAACAGTTTATGTGTGGCATATTTCTGTATTGTAATCACATTTTAAACTTGTTTAGTGAGAAAAACAATTGAGAAAATCTAGAATAAATAGTTCTGGGTTCATAATCATCATCATCGGCATCATTTCTTGAGTGCTTCCTATGTGTTTGAAGGTATTAGTGCATTTAAATATCCCAAGAATCTTATGAAGAAAGGCACTGCTATTACACTCATTTTAGAGAAATTGAATTATGGAGTCTTGGTGTACACAGAGGACCAGGAGACACCAAAGAAAGAGGCAGACCACACCAGATTGGTAGGTGGCAGGTTTAATTAGCAAAGGAACTTACATACAAGTCTTGTTTTGGGCAGCCATAAGACAAGTAGATCTCTGCACCTGCCCACCAGAATCTTAAAAGTTTATATAGAGATCTTAACTGGGCTGTCATGTGTATCATCCAGATGGTCTCACCAACATCTTATTCTCTCAAGGCTGCGTCCTTGAAAATGGCTCCTACTGTGGAAATGGTGAGCAAAGCATACATCACAAAGACAGGGATAGGGGTAAGTAGCCTCCAACTGCCCTGCCCAGATCCAGCTCGAGGGTCAACTGGTGGTCACATACCTCCTCAAACAGGTATAAAAGTAACTTCTCCAGGGGCACAAGGGCAGGAAGTAGCAGAACTAGAAATGGACTCCAGATTGGCTTCACAGCCTACATATTTTATCACTATGCAAATTGCCTCTCTGTTTTAGTATTATCCAAAGAGAACAATTGACCTTCTGAAAAAGGTGAAAACCGGACTTACACATCCCTGAGGTCAAGATATAGTGCCAATTATAAAATTTACTTTCTTTTACCCTTTGATCATGCCATTAGCACTTGTGCATGACCTAGTCTTGAACAATCAGGAGTCATTTACATGTAAATTACCTTTACCTAACTTTTGTTAATTTAACATGATTTAATCTCTGAATTGTGTATTTGAAAGTAATCCAGAAAATACACAAGAACAAACATAGCCTGGAAGTTTCAAATAGCTAATTTGAATACTTCCAAAAAATAATAAACAAGTTGTTTAAGGTTATTTTGAAATCCAACAAAAAGCCAACTTAATCAATGTCATGGTCAGGTGGACAATATTTCAAGGTACAAATGAAACTGCAAGGAGTAGCTTTCAGAAGAGAGAGGAGTGGGCTATACGGTCACCCCAAAATCGAGTCTGCAACGTCTTAGGTGCAATAAAGTCATCCAATTAAAATTACATTTAATGGATTGCAATGACCAACTTGACCCTATTATTACAAGCTGTGAAAAAAGAACTCTGAAAAATAGATTTTCAGCTTAGAAGATATGAATTAAAACACTGCTAGAATATATTCATATCAAGTTGAGAGACCCTTGCCGACTCACTATGAGAGGAAATGCTATCCAATTTTCAACTTCCTACAGGAGCTGAGAAGTAAAACATGTTCAGAAAGTAAAATGAAATCGATATCGTAGCAACCAAATTAATCTTTCGTTAGCAAATAAAAACCATGTATCCTCATCAAATCTCAAAAGCTAAATGGTAAAAATCCCAGGAGCTTAAGATAGAAAACATACCATTAAAGCTTGAAAATCCCATTTATCAGTAAAACAAGCTTAGCTTTAATGCTATCCTTTCATAATTTATCAAGTACAATTTCCACCTTCGGTTAATACATTGGGTAGGCAAAAGCTCTTTATATGAGTCACGCTGAGGAGGAAAATGAAATGTTTATAGAGTAGAAGTCTCAATGCAAGGAGGAGAGGTTAGAAATGGAATTTCCATGTCAACACTGCGTGGAATGGGAGAAGGCACTCTGGCACAGAAACTCAGCTAGTTCCAGAGAAGACTGAAGGAAATAGAGACAAATTTCAGACCCGTTCAATGCAATGTAATTCTCTCCCTTTGTTTTAGCTAAACCACCAAAGGAAGCAATCTGAGCTTTTTCCAAAGGAGAGAAAAGGGAAAGAAAAATATATATATAGATATAGATATAGATATTGATAGTATACAGGTACACAATATATATACATAATATAAATAATGTGTACAAAATAAACATAAATACACATGTATAGAGTCTTAACCGGCATTTTGGATTTCATGTAAAGACTGCTAAACTCTTCAGCAATCATTTTCAAATTTTATAGGTCCATCATCATAAATGCAAAATTCAACGTTAAATAGGTTTACAAAATAAGAGAAGGCAGTAGAATGCTCTCTGCTGTGATAGCTTGCAGAGGGTAGGAGTCAAGTGTGATGTACTAAACTGAAGTTCTGTGCCCCGATGTCTTAGAGGTTTGCTTATGTTGTTAATCAACTTTTCAATGGTATTGTTCATCAATTTCTTTTTTTTTTTTTAACATCTTTATTGGAGTAAAATTGCTTTACAATGGTGTGTTAGTTTCTGCTATATAACAAAGTGAAACAGCTATACATACACATATATCCCCATATCTCCTCCCTCTTACGTCTCCCTCCCACTCTTCCTATCCAACTTCTCTAGGTGGACACAAAGCGCCGAGCTGATCTCCCTGTGCTACGAGGCTGCTTCCAACTAGCTATCTATTTTACATTTGGTAGTGTATATATGTCCATGGCACTCTCTCACTTCATTCCAGCTTAGGCTTCCCTTTCCCCATGTCCTCAAGTCTATTCTCTACTTCTGTGTCTTTATTCCTGTCCTGCCCCTAGGTTCTTCAGAACTTTTTTTTTTTTGATTCATATATATGTGTTAGCATATGGTATTTGTTTTTCTCTTTCTGACTTACATCACCCTGTATGACAGACTCTAGGTCCATCCACCTCACTACAAAAAACTCAATTTCATTTCTTTTCATGGCTGAGTAATATTCCATTGTATATATGTGCCACATCTTCCTTATCCATTCATCTGTCGATGGACACTTAGGTTTCTTCCATGTCCTGGGTATTGTAAATATTGCTACAATGAACACTGTGGTGCATGGCTCTTTTAGAATTATGGTTTTCTCAGGGTGCATGCCCAGTAGTGGGATTGCTGGGTCGTATGGTAGTTCTATTTTTAGTTTTTTAAGGAACATGCATGTTATTCTCCATAGTGGCTGTATCAGATTACATTCCCACCAACAGTGAGAGAAGGTTCCCTTTTCTCCAAACCTTCTGCAGCATTTATTGTTTGTAGATTTTTTGATGATGGCCATTCTGACCGGTGTGAGGTGATACCTCATTGAAGTTTTGATTTACATTTCTCTAATGACTAGTGATGTTGAGCATCCTTCAAGCGTTTGTTGGCCATCTGTATATCTTCTTTAGAGAAATGTCTATTTAGGTCTTCTGCCCTTTTTTGGATTGGGTTGTTTGTTTTTTGATATTGAGCTGCATGAGCTGCTTGTATATTTTGGAGATTAATCCTTTGTCAGTTGCTTCATTTGCAAATATTTTCTCCCATTCTGAACGTTGTCTTTTCATCTTGTCTATGGTTTCCTTTGCTGTGCAAAAGCTTTTAAGTTTCATTAGGTCCCATTTGTTTATTGTTGTTTTTATTTCCATTTCTCTAGGAGGTGGGTCAAAAAGGAACTTGCTGTGATTTAAGTCATAGAGTGTGCTGCCTATATTTTCCTCTAAGAGTTTTATAGTGTTTGGCCTTACAATTAGGTCTTTAATCCATTTAGAGTTTATTTTCATGTATGGTGTTAAGGAGTATTCTAATTTCATTCTTTTACATGTAACTGTCCAGTTTGCCCAGCACCACTTATTGAAGAGGCTGTCTTTTCTCCATTGTATATTCTTGTCTCCTTTATCAAAGATAAAGTGACCATATGTGTGTGGGTTTATCTCTGGGCTTTCTATCCTGTTCCATTGATCTATATTTCTGTGTTTGTGCCAGTATCATACTGTCCTGATTACTGTAGCTCTGTAGTATAGTCTGAAGTCTGGAAGCCTGATTCCTCCAGCTGTTTTCCTTTCTCAAGATTGCTTTGGCTATTCAGGGCCTTTTGTGTTTCCATACAAATTGTGAAATTTTTTGTTCTAGTTCTGTGAAAAATGCCAGTGGTAGTTTGATAGGGATTGCATTGAAACTGTAGATTGCTTTGGGGAGTATAGTCATTTTCACAATGTTGATTCTTCCAATGCAAGAACATGGTCTATCGCTCCATCTGTTTGTATCATCTTTAACTTTTTTCATCAGTGTCTTATAGTTTTCTGCATACAGGTCTTTTGTCTCCTTAAGTAGGTTTATTTCTAGGTATTTTATTCTTTTTCTTGCCATGGTAAATGGGAGTGTTTCTTTAATTTCTCTTTCAGATTTTTCATCATTCGAGTATAGGAATGAAAGAGATTTCTGTGCATTAATTTTGTATCCTGCTACTTTACCAAATTCATTGATTACTCCTAGTAGTTTTCTGGTAGCATCTGTAGGATTCTCTATGTATAGTATCATGTCATCTGCAAACAGTGACAGTTTTACTTCTTCTTTTTCAATTTGGATTCCTTTTATTTCTTTTTCTTCTCTGACTGCTGTGGCTAAAACTTCCAAAACTCTGTTAAATAACAGTGGTGAGAGTGGACAACCTTGTCTTGTTCCTGATCTTAGTGGAACTGGTTTCAGTTTTTCACCATTGAGAACGATGTTGGCTGTGGGTTTCTCATATGTGGCCCTTATTGTGGTGAGGTAAGTTCCCTCTATACCTACTTTCAGGAGGGTTTTTATCATAAATCAGTGTTGAATTGTGTTGAAAGCTTTTTCTGCATCTATTGAGATGATCATATGGTTTTTCTCCTTCAATTTGTTAATATGGTTTATCACATTAATTGATATGCATATACTGAAGAACCCTTGCATTCCTGGGATAAACCCCACTTGATCATGGTGCATGATCCTTTTAATGTGCTGTTGGATTCTGTTTGCTAGTACTTTGTTGAGGATTTTTGCACCTACATTCATCAGTGATATTGGCCTGTAGTTTTCTTTCTTTGTGACATCTTTGTCTGGTTTTGGTATCAGGGTGATGGTGGCCTCATAGAATGAGTCTGGGAGTGATCCTCCCTCTGCTATATTTTGGAAGATTTTGAGAAGGATAGGTGTTAGCTCTTCTCTAAATGTTTGATAGAATTCGCCTGTGAAGCCATCTGGTCCTGGGCTTTTGTTTGTTGGAAGATATTTAATCACAGTTTCAATTTCAGTGCTTGTGATTGGTCTGTTTATATTTTCTATTTCTTTCTGGTTCAGTCTCGGTAGGTTGAGCTTTTCTAAGAATTTGTCCATTTTTTCCAGGTTGTCCATTTTATTGGCATATGGTTGCTTGTAGTAATCTCTCATGATCCTTTGTATTTCTGCAGTGTCAGTTGTTACTTCCCCTTTTTCATTTCTAATTCTATTGACTTGAGTGTTCTCCATTTTTTTCTTCATAAGTCTGGCTAATGGTTTATCAATTTTGTTTATCTTCTCAAAGAAGCAGCTTTTAGTTTTATTGATCTTTGATATCATTTCCTTCATTTCTTTTTCATTTATTTCTGATCTGATCTTTATGATTTCTTTCCTTCTGCTAACTTTGGGGTGTTTTTGTTCTTCTGTCTCTAATTGCTTTAGGTGTAAGATTAGGCTTTTTATTTGAGATGTTTCTTGTTTCTTGAGGTAGGATTGTATTGCTATCAACTTCCATCTTAGAACTGCTTGTGCTGTGTCCCATAGGTTTTGGGTCATTCTGTTTTCATTGTCATTTGTTTCTAGGTATTTTTTGATTTCCTCTTTGATTTCTTCAGTGATCTCTTGGTTTTTTAGTGGCATATTGTTTAGCCCCCATGTGTTTGTATTTTTTACAGACTTTTTTCTGTAATGATATCTAGTCTCATAGCATTGTGGTTGGAAAATATAATTGATACAATTTCAATTTTCTTAAATTTACCAAAGCTTGATTTGTGACCCAAGACATGATCTATCCTGGAGAATGTTCTATGAGCACTTGAGATGAAAGTGTGTTCTATTGTTTTTGGATGGAATGTCCTATGAATATCAATTAAGTCCATCTTGTTTATTGTGTTATTTAAAGCTTGTGTTTCCTTATTTATTTTCATTTTGGATGATCTGTCCATTGGTGAAAGTGGGGTGTTAAAGTCCCCTACTATTACTATGTTACTGTCAATTTCCCCTTTTATGGCTGTTAGCATTTGCCTTATGTATT